>NW_012101987.1:173626-196565 GCF_000951045.1 Mandrillus leucophaeus | reverse complement strand
ACAGAAATAGAAACCATAATCAAGAGAATCTCCCCAAACCACATAAATATATGGAAATTAAACAACTTGCTCCTGAATAACTCCTGGGTGAACATTACAATTAAGGCGGAAATTTAAAAATTATTTGAAATAAATGAAAATAGGAACACAACTTACCAAAATCTCTGGGCAGCGCGCTAAAAGGGAATTTTTAGTGCTAACTGTCTTCATCATGAAGTTAGAAAGATCTCAAATTAACTATTGAACTTTGCACCTAAAGGAACTAGAAAAAAAGAACAAACCAATCCCAGGGCTAAGAAATAACTAAAAGTGGAGAATAACTGAACAAAATTGAGATGCAAAAATTCATACAAAAGATCAATGAAATCAAGAGTTAGTTCTTCAAAAGAATAAAAATGGTTGACAGACTGCGAACTAGACTAACAAAGAAAAAAAAGATACGAATTATCAGAAATGATTACAATCAGAAATGGAAAATATTACATTACGAGCTATTCTACATAAATACAAAAGATCTTCAGACTACTACAAACAATTCTATGTGCAACAAATCAGAAAATCTAGAGAAAATGGATAAATTCCTGGAAACACAAAATCTCCCAGATTTAATCAGGAAGAAATTGAAACCCTGAATAGACCAATATTGAATTCTGAAATTGAATCAGTAATTTTTTTAAAGATCTACAACCAAAAAAAAAAAAAAAAGAGTGTGAAGAATTTTGAAAATCCATTTATTATTAGGAGGAGGAGTAAGGAGAACAAATTAAATAAATTTCCACGGTTTTCAGAAGATCATTGTGTCTCCTACACCCCCTTCAGTTTACAAAGCCTGGTCTTTAAACATAGAACTATTATTTTCTGTTCTTAGTTATGGGTGCAGGTTATTGGAATAAAAGAAAGATTGAATTCCTTTCAAAAGTTTTTCTGTGTTCCACATTGCTCAATTTTTTCAGTTTACTTGATGGAATAATACAAGCAATACATCACTTGCTATGGTATTTAAGGGAGTTTTATGTTTATAATATCTACAGAATAAAAAAAGCAGTATTTGCAGGATTTTAGATCCTGCTTTGAGGTAATAGTCATGGGATTTAACAAAAACCATGAAATAAAAATGTGTCCAGGTCCTAGTCATTAAAAATATTAAATGGTAGTTTATTACTGTACTACCAGAGTTTATCAACCAAATCCAATTCAGTCTGTATCATAGAATAATCTGTTTTAATATCGTAGTTCCAAATATGTGCCAGAGGGCTGCATTGTACTGACATATTATTACTGATAAAAATGTTGAAAAGTAAACGTGGCAACTTCTGTAGAATTATTTAAATCAATTTGCAAAAATAAGGCCAAAGCGTAAATAGATTTTCTAACATTTAAATATAATGAATATTTGGATGAGATATTACAATGAATAATTTTGAAGTCATAATTAACTGCTAGAAGGAAAACAAAGAAAGCTTAGGGTAATGCTAATGTATGACCCTTTTATATAAAAAATGCTACTTATATATGCAAGATCTGTGTGTTATGTGGTGAGGAGGAGGCAGATGTTAAGAACACTGAGACATTTGAGCTTTTAATGACTAAACATACTGTCAAATGTCAATGTCTGCATAAACTTCTTCCCTCCCTCAAGTCATAAATAATAAAATCTCCATCTCTATTACATATAATCTAGTGAGTAAGGCGATACTGATGTGTGAAAATAAAGCCAGTAGAGAAATCAGAAGAAGACAATGGCAGATAACTATTCACTGGGTCCCAAAGCAAACCTACATTTCTCAGTTTCATGAGGATGTAGCAGATTGGTATGATTGTATTAAATCACCATTTGCCAGGAGTTACTTCTTTGTCTGCCCAATGCTGTATTTGCGTATAAAGAATATAAAACAGACCATCCTAATTTTGCATTGTCTGTCAAATGAAGGTTCCCAGCTTGTTGTTTTTGTTTTGTTTCCTCCCATTCTATTCCTAAATAAAGTTTCCAGATTTTTATTCTGCATTTCTGGCAATGTGACCTGAGTTACTGGAATCTGTCATTTTTTTCTTTAGCCAGCAGGACTAATAGACATTACTTCCTCAGGCAATATAAAATCTTAAGTGGTGAATGAAGTGTTAATCTTTTTCAGTTTCTCAGATTTTACTGTTTGCTCCTAATAATTAGCTTGCCAGGTTTCTTCCTTCCTTTCTTCTTTTTTCATTTTATTTGTGACTGAATTTTAATAGTCACTTTTCAAGCATTGTCTTCTGACACAGATGGCCTTAGAGTTATACACTTGTCTGTGTTAAACTTTTGCAGGCAGATTCACACTGACACTGTGGATCTAACTGAAGAAAGTAATATTACTCATTAATTTCTGGGCATGTGCTGACATATTTCAGAATGAAATAAATATTTTGTTTTTAAAATTTAATTGAAACTAAAATTATTGTCAAAAATATGTTTGATCTTATTTTTATTATGGTTAGTAATTAATATAGTTTCCATATGATTCAATGAGGCTAAGAGATCAAACTTTGTGCTGTAAAATAATTCTAGAAAGGCAGGAATTGTTCATATATGATACTTCAGGCTTTATGACAGTCAGGTTTTTGTTGCTATTAAAGCGAAGCAAATCTGATCCCCTTTTAATTTCAACCACTAGATGATGTCTTAGACCACTGGAAAATAGTCTCTCAGCGTAAATTAAACCAATATTTATGATTGAAAGTTATGAGTGACATGGCAACTTCACCTTAAGTTTGTATGATTGGTGGAGCTTCCAACTTATGAATGAAATGTGTGGGAAAAATCTAATTACAGAGGATTCTGGAACCCTAACTAACGTTTCGTTTTATTATGCTTCGACATTCCTGAAGCTAAATAAAGCTAACTCTGGCAAAAATGACGACAAAGGCAACAAGGGAAGCAGCAAAAATGAAACTGCTACCGAAAGTGGCAAGACAGCAGTTGTTTTCTCCTTGAAAAATGAAGTCGGTGGATTGGTAAAAGCACTGAGGCTCTTTCAGGTGAATGTAAAATATCATTACATCATTTTAAAAGTGACTGTGTGCCTGGTTACAAACCTGTTATCTGCTCTGAAACATTTCTGAATCAATTTCTGAATAATGTGGTAAAAGTTTCGAAGGAACCAAACTTCAAGAGGCTTTAAAAGGGGGGTCTGTCTGTCAAGCAATGAAATAAGCAGAAGTGTATAAGCTGTGGCTTATTAATGCAGTTAGCTTGTTAGGAACTCTGAAGACTATTGCCAGGTTAGGAGGTCAGTACTTCAAAAATGTGAGCTTCCCACCTGAAAATGAAAACACAAGAGGAGCCAAACAGGGTATCTTAAGTAGCAAGAGCCTGCAGCTTGATTTGATTTGTTCACATTTGAACTTACACATGTCCTAGGAGCATGTTTATTACGAAAAAAGTGAGATACATGAGTATAGGCACTCGGTATTCCCCTAAGCCTCATTGTTTATTTGTCTTTATGTATCTTTTTGTGAAGATGAGTCACTCTCCTTATATTATACATTGTGGGGCTAGCTCTTCCCTTATCTTATAGAAACGTCGTAGCAACTTCTCAGGCCCAAATCTGTAGTTTGAACCTTCAAGAAAGATCCTGGTTAGGGGTGAGGCTGGAAGAAAAGCTGCTGTGTTCTTGCCAGCATGTACCTAACGGTTTCTCTACCCTTCAGCAAACACCCTCCCTTACAAAATGCATTTTGTTTGGGGGCAGTGGCTGTTGATGAGAGCTGTAAGATAAGGAGCCTAGCACTGCATGATGCCTTGGGCTGCTAGTGCAGTGGAAAGATAGCTGGAATTGCAGTCAGGGGATTCAGACCTGTGTTCTCCTGGTTTGGCTAAACACTAGCTGCTTCCTAGGTTCAATTTCTTTATTTGTAAAATTGCAATAATAATTCCTACCTAACAGGATTGCTGGGACGACATAATATGAGTGAAAGTGCTTTGTAAAGTGTATAACTATGAGGCATTATTATGATGCCTCTATGATGATCATAGCAGGGGAATTAGCAGCCTGATTTGGCAAATCATTTCTTGTTCTCTTTTGACCTTGAAGAAAGGATCAGGCACCATAAACAGTGGTAATGGAAATCTGAGGAAATATTTTACAGATAATTATGTCATCCAAGCCTGTGTCCATACAGTGCCAAAGGCAGGCCAATTCAATTAGACAGCTGGGTGCAGTGGATAAATTCCTGGAGAAGGAGTTAGCAGCCCTGAGTTTTCACTCTGCCATCAGCTAGTCACCGGACCTTAGCTAAACCATTTAACCCATCTGGACCTCAGTTCCCCTAAAAATATCTACTCTGCTTCAACCAAAGGTCATTAAAAGCCTAACGTGACACAATGTATGTGAAGTCTCTTGGACCTTGAACTTAATCTTAATGTTATTATCAGCCAGTTGAGAAAATATGACATTATTGTAAAGGTTAATAAAAACAGAAATAGAACATTTAGTTTCCTAGTCACAAGACTAGTTTCTTTATATAGGAGAGGGTGCTGTTTGATTTGATACTATTCTGGCACTGGAAACTACGTATCCTGCTCTTATGCTGAAAATTCTGAGATTGTCTAGGATTGTATCAGGAATTGTGCGGGTAATCACAGTGTATCATCTGGAGTGAGAAAATGTCTGCTTATTTGGAGGTGGGTTGGGATGAAAAGAACAGAGTCTTCAATTAACTTAGAGGAAATGAAGAACACATCACTGGGGGAAATTCTAACCTGATTTTTAAATATTAAATCACTGTCCTTATCTCTGAGATCCATCATAGAGTGATAGTTGCAGCAACACATCCTTGGTTGAAGCTAGTTTGAAGATTGTCAAAAGAGAACAATTATTAAGTGATCCCATTTAGGGGTTATTATCATTATTTTTTACCTTTTCTTCACCCTCTTTGCAATTGCCTAAGTTGTTTGTTTTCCTTTTGCCTTCAGAGATCCTCTCTTGACTACTTATCTTGCTCCTATTTCTTTTTCTACCATATGGATTACAGTTTGGCTAGTGTTTCCCAAGCCTCAGTCATTTTCATGCCACCTCCCCCATTTCTGCTTGCCATTTGTACTGTTTACTTATAAAAAGATTATAAAAGGTTATTTCTAAAAGGCTATTTTAAAACTCTGTTTATTTTAAAAGAAAACTTTATATTAGGGGTTTGAGTGTTAGTTATGTTTTTCGGAAACATATAAATATGGATTATTACATGATAATGTAATAAATAATTTTTTCCCCAAATAATAATGTGCCACCTATGGGATGTGTACCACTCTCTGGGAAATGATGATGTTCATTTTATAGGGCCAGTTTATATTTTAAATGCCCCTTCTGTTTTATATGAGGCAGGACAACCTATACACAGAAGTATGAATATATAGATTTTTTATTAACAGAAATAATGGTTGGAAACATTTCCAAGTTTTATTCAAAAAACAAAGAGATTGTCTCTTCCTCCTGCATGGGTACTTGGCACCTTGCTTAAGACGTGAACAAGAAAAGCTGATGGCATTCCTTTTATTGTCCCCCGAAGGTGATTTTGAGATGGTCATGTTTCCACAGGAAAAACGTGTCCACATGGTTCATATTGAATCCAGGAAATCTCGGCGAAGGAGCTCTGAGGTTGAAATCTTTGTGGACTGTGAGTGTGGGAAAACAGAATTCAATGAGCTCATTCAGTTGCTGAAATTTCAAACCACTATTGTGACGCTGAATCCTCCAGAGAATATTTGGACAGAGGAAGAAGGCAAGGGTGGTCTTAGCTTGTTGGGTAATTTTGAAATCTGACAAATATTGCAAAGGGGAAAACACAATCTGTGAACTAATATTTTTGAACCTGCACTGTTTTCAACAGAGCTAGAGGATGTGCCCTGGTTCCCTCGGAAGATCTCTGAGTTAGACAAATGCTCTCACAGAGTTCTCATGTATGGTTCTGAGCTTGATGCCGACCACCCAGTAAGTGTCCAGTAAAATCTATTTCTCACATGCTCTCTCAGCTCCACCCATGTGACAGGCAGTGTGCCATGTTCTGTGTTGCAATGCTTTATTATAGAACAATTTCTTATTTATTCCCCATAACTGAGAGCAGACTTCCAAATGATAAAGCTTCCCTGTACGCGTGTTGACTGGAAGCAGGTTAGAAGGATGGTATTTTCACGTAGCATTTATTTTTAAAAGGGTTGGATAGAGGAGGAGACTCTAAACCTTGGAGAATATTTCTGTGGAATTAGACAGCCTGAAATATACTTGCAGATGGTGACCCTTGGAAAAACGATGAACTGAAATTGATCATGCCTCTGGGAAACTAGGGAGGACTAGGCATTATGGGGCTCAGTGAGAGAATAAAATTCTTCTTGCTATTTTCCTTGACTGGAGGTAGTTAGGAGTAGAGTAATGTAGTTGACTTCAGTCTCAATGGAAAGGCAGAGCGTTTTAGAATAAAGGCTATGATGGAAGACATATCTCTTCCCACATCTACCCTGAATCTATCTACCATCATTCTTTCCTCTACTCGAATAAAAATGACCATCTTTAAAGAAATATGATACTCGGGTAAGCATTTCCCATTATTCTCCCCTTCCCCCCTTTACATCAGTTTTTATTTAACACAGGAGACCTGGAACTTCTTTATGGCCAGAGCGAAGTACAGTTAATAGTGTGGGAGAGGTAAGCAATGCACCCATTCATTATAGGCATTTTTCCCTCCCCCGGTGCCCCTTGTCTAAAAATGGGCAGATAAAAGAGTAAAACCCAAGCAGATCACTAATGCTTACAGGGCGTCTCTGTGGTCTGCAGGTAATATTTACAGACATTCTTTGCTGTTTAAACTGAGGAAATATGGGGGGTTGACAGTGTGGCTCTACTCTGCACAGTGGCTCTCTAAGTGCGACCCCAACATCAGCAGTGTCAGTATCATGTGGGAATTTGTTTTAACAAGTCCACCCTTAAGTTTGAGAACCTCTGTTTTAAAGGAAACTATGACAACTTTAACACCAGGGAAATTTTCAATTAAACCAGTCATTTGACATAATATACCAACTCAGACCAATTCAAATATACCATTCAAACAAATGGTGAAACAGACCTAATTCAACTGCATTATTTTCAAAAATTCTCTCAAAGAAACAATGTGTTATATTTGCTAATATAGCCTAAAATTTCAGAATATGTTCCAGTAATTCACATGTAAGGCTTCTGAACATTAGAAAAACATTAAAAATGGCTTTAATAATCACCCATTGTTATCTTTCCCCTCTCTCAACTTCCAGAAGGCATCAGAATTAGCACAGGAACCTGACTTAGCAGCTAAGCAGTACCCGGGCTGCACAGACACCAGCTGTTAACTTGCAGAATGACCTTGGCCAAGTCCCTTTACCTCTGCACCTCAAGTTCTTTATGTAAAAAGTGGAAATAAACTTGTTATTGACCTCAAAGGGGTGTTTGAAAAGCCTAGTTAATAAAACAACTGGAAAGCATTTGGCAAGAGTGAATGCTTAATTCCAGAAATAGAAATGCTGTATTAAATCATCCAGATCAATGCCTAGACGGTAAAGGATTTTTTGATAACCTCCTATTTCCAAATGCTCCCCTTAGTCTAGTTTGAAAATTACTCAACCTGGAGAAAGGAGTTCAGCCATTTTAATGGAACAACCGTAGGAACCACTGACCTTGCTGAGAATAAATTTATTCCAATACCCAGCATAAATTTTCCTGTGCTTAATTTTATTCCATTACTCCTAATTATACCCACCTTATGATATCGTCTCTTATTTTCTGTGCAGTCACTAGAAATAATTGCAAGTACTTAGCAATCCCCTCTCTTGTCATTTTTTAAACCACATATATTTCTTTTATAAGCACACCAAATGTTCATTATACAGAATGTAATATTGGCAAATTGGTGTTTTCGTAAGTTGTTTGATGAGGATGGAAAAATTGTCTAAGCACTTTTTATGCCTGGGAATAATCCCAGCCCTGAGACAAACACAGGGACCCTTGTGATAGGGTACTTCAGAAGAGGCTTAGAATATAAGAGTAAGGTTGCTGAGGCTCCCTAGAAAGGGTTAAATATCTAGGTCAGTGTCTTTCAAACTTCAAGGGGCAAGCAAATCACCTTTGAGATCTTTTTTTTTTTTTTATTATACTTTAAGTTCTAGGGTACGTGTGCACAACATGCAGGTTTGTTACATATGTACACCTGTGCCATGTTGGTGTGCTGCACCCATGAACTTGTCAGCACCCATCAACTCGTCATTTACATCAGGTATAACTCCCAATGCCATCCCTCCCCCCCCGCTCCCCATAATAGACCCCGGTGTGTGATGTTCCCCTTCCCGAGTCCAAGTGATCTCATTGTTCAATTCCCACCTATGAGTGAGAACATGTGGTGTTTGGTTTTCTGTTCTTGCAATAGTTTGCTGAGAATGATGGTTTCCAGCTGCATCCATGTCCCTACAAAGGACAAAAACTCATCCTTTTTTATGGCTGCATAGTATTCCATGGTGTATATGTGCCACATTTTCTTAATCCAGTCTGTCACTGATGGACATTTGGGTTTATTCCAAGTCTTTGGTATTGTGAATAGCGCCACAATAAACATACATGTGCATGTGTCTTTATAGCAGTATGACTTATAATCCTTTGGGTATATCCCCAGTAATGGGATGGCTGGGTCATATGGTATTTCTAGTTCTAGATCCTTGAGGAATCGCCATACTGTTTTCCACAATGGTTGAACTAGTTTACAATCCCACCAACAGTGTAAAAGTGTTCCTATTTCTCCACATCCTCTCCAGCACCTGTTGTTTCCTGACTTTTTAATGATTGCCATTCTAACTGGTGTGAGGTGGTATCTCATTGTGGTTTTGATTTGCATTTCTCTCATGGCCAGTGATGACGAGCATTTTTTCATGTGTCTGTTGGCTGTATGCATGTCTTCTTTTGAGAAATGTCTGTTCATATCCTTTGCCCACTTTTTGATGGGGTTGTTTGTTTTTTTCTTGTAAATTTGTCTGAGTTCTTTGTAGGTTCTGGATATTAGCCCTGATGAGTAGATGGCAAAAATTTTTTCCCGAGATCATTTTTAAATCAGACAATGATTCTGTAGGGCCTAGGATTCTGTATTTCTGGTGATCTCCCAGATAAGGCTTGCACCAGAGAGCCTGGGGACCACATTTTGAGGAGCCAGCATCTAGACTGGGAAGGTCTTTCAAAGTGGGGTTCAAGGTTCACTCATAAGGTATTTGTTAAAAATACAATATCTTGATGCTCATCTGAAGCCTACTGATTCAGAACTTTCAGGGATGGCCCAGGGATCTGCATTTAAAAGTATCTGCAGGAGACCTTGACGAGATCTAAAGTTTGAGAACTAATGTCTTAATTAATGTTCTAGCTCAGTGATTCTCATCCTTAGCTTTCCACTCAAATCACATGTGGAGAATTAAAAAGTACTGATGCTGGGGCCTCTGGGAATGTGGCCAGGTTTGATGTTTTATTTAAAGCTCCCAGGTGATTCTAATATTCCGTGAAGGTTGACCTATTTGGGATAGCTACTTGAGTGTCAACAGAAATTTAGCTGAGCACTTTGGAGTTCAGGCTGGGTCTTCAATTTCCTTTGATTTAAATTGAGAGAGGGAGGGTGGGTACTCTCTGGATGCTAGGGTTGCCAGATTGAGCAAATAAGCATCTGGGATGCCCAGTTAAATTTGAGTTTCAGATAAGGAAGGAATAGTTTTAGGGTATAAGTATGTCCCATGCAATACTTGGAACATATTTATACTAAAAAGATTATTTGTTGTGTATCTGAAATTCAAATTTAACTGAGTGCCCTGTATTTTATCCAGTAACCCTATCCCTGGCATCAGTTCAGAATGGATGGCCAAGGAATGCTGTTTCTCTGTCACTACTAGTGCAGCTAGCATCCCTGTTTTACTTTGCCAGTACATGGTTCAATCCAGGAAGTTTTGGATCGCCCACAACATTTGCGTAATCACTGCCACACTAAGCTAATGAGGCATGATGAGTAAATCACTCTCTTGCGTCCTTGGAAAAGGTGCAGGTGTTTGCAGAAGAGAGGCAGTTGAGATTCTTCAGGAGGCCCAGCAGATTATGATGCCGTTACCATGGTGTCCAGTCTGGCAGGAACCGGGGAACAGATGCTATGCTTTTCACAGGACGCTTTTCCTTCTGTCATGGCCTGTTTTCTTTTTGAATAATAAAGGTGCTTAGAATTCTTTGGTTTTACCATCTCAAGTAGTTTTACTAGTGAGTGTTGAAACAAGTACTTTCTAGCATGACTGCATCTACCCTATACAGCAGGAGACCTTTTTTAAAGGGCACAGATCTATTTGTGAATGTGGTAACTATTTATTTTATTATTATTATTATTATTATTGTTTTTGCCAAATACCCAAACTTCAAGGACAGTGGTAATTATTTTGTAAAAATTTTTATATAGACATTTTAGGACTTCACAAGCCTGTCTATGAACCCCAGTTTAAAAACTCCCAATTCACAGTAAAAGAAAGTGCTAGTTTCTTGGACAGAGGATACTTCATTTCTACATGGTGTAAAGGTGGTCTTGGGTCATCTTCTCTCTCCTCCTCTTAGTAACTCTCTTGTCATTCCTGAAAGAAAGGTTGTTGACAATGGAAGTTCTTCATTTCTGTCCAGCAGATAGCCCTGTGAAGATTTCTAGCCTCGAGGCCAGTTTTCTTCAGCCAGGCAAGCGAGGGGCAATTTGCTAATGAGTTTGAGGCTCCTCTTGGGCAGCCCATCTTGCAGAACTGTCTTAGGTTCAGCAGAGGTAGTCTAGGCCTTTGTGGGCCTCACCCTGTTCTTTCACTCTCCAATAGCATGATCCCAGTGGCTTGTCTCCTTGCCTGGCCTCCATTCTTAGGAAGCCATTGCTTTCTGGTTATCCTTCCAGGTTGCAGGGCTGTAGAGGTAGGAGTCAAATTGCAACAATTCCTTCTGAGCTTCCAACAGCTGGAAGAAACAACCCTGGAAAGAATTGATTGTCTGAAAGTGCTTAAAGGAAAGGAAAATGGAAAGTCTGTTGACAAGAGGAGAGATTTTTGAGTAAACCAAGAAGTCCTCTCTGAAGGATTTCACTTGACTGAAAAATGACAAACATAATGTTTAATTTCCCCAGTGGATGATGATGGATAAAAATCTTGAAGTTGGCTAAGACTAACTAGAATTGTAAGAAGTCAGAGTGGAATGGTGCTAGGCTGCTATCCTGTGCATGAATTCCCTAAAATCGATTTTGCATTACGTGGCTGTAGTCATAAAATAAAGCAAAACCTCTTTAATTCATACTGATGTGGGAATGTGTTGATTATTCTAAATGATAGGATTTATAATAAATGTCACATTTATTAGTTATTTATACAAAGCAATTAAAATTAGGTGAAGTTACTGAATAATCATGTTAAAGGGATCTGTTTTAAGGAATAGGATAGGATTAATTTGTGATTAAGATCAATTACATGCAAATGATGTTTGAAAACCTAAAGGTATTGTTCACAATATCAACTTGCTCAACTAAGTTATTCTGCTTACTTAGTGGAAAGGTAAACTTTAGCCTGAATTGCCACACATCCTAAATTAGTACAGCCCCAATTTAATGAGGTTTTACTGTAAGCACAATTTGTTTTTGTCTGTGTCATCAAGATGGCCATCCTAGGATAAGATTTACATATGAATTGAACACTGAATAAACACCACAGTGATTTTCTTTTAGGTCTTCTGCAGCTAATTTTCAGCACTTTGTTAAATAACTTAATCTCTTTTGTGTTTAAGGGATTTAAGGACAATGTCTATCGACAGAGAAGAAAGTATTTTGTGGATGTGGCCATGGGTTATAAATAGTAAGTACCTGTATAACTCTTTCTTGTCACTGGCTAGTTAGGAAAAACACATGCTGTGTTAAACAAACCTGTCATCTCTTCACTTTAGCTTTTGCAGAAGGCAGGCGTGAACCATTTTAAACACTCACCAACTCTGTAGGCTCTAAATGCCAACATTGATGTTTGACATCTGGGTATAATTGTAAAATAATGAGACCTGCGGGCCACATGCCAAGAGCTACATTTACACCATTGTGTTCCCAGCTCCAGCAAGACAAAGACCATTTCTGTGCACTCTGCAGGTCTCAGAAACTGTGTTTTCATTTTAATTTTACTTTAGCCTTGACTTTTCAGTAACTCCCTTCAATCTCCTGCCTCCCCAGTGAAAGTAGAGGATTCAGCAAGAATGGTGAAAGGGCTCATTTAAGGAGCCGTAATAGAAAAGACATGTGTTTGCTTTACATGGAGAGGAAAATTTCCTGTAAACTGCAGGGGTTATGGATGGAAGAGGAGGACCTCACTTTTCGGGGTGAGGACTGTGCATAGTACATGATGCTATGTGGTAGTGACAGGATGTGTTTGCGATGTTGTATGTTGATTGTAGGCCACGTTTAGAAAAATGCAGTGGTGGTTAGGCCTGTGTTTGTTCTACTCACGCTAGTATAACTCATAGATCATCACAATGCTCTCTTTCCTCTGTCTGGTATGTGATCAGCTACAGGAAACTTGTCATCAGAACGAAATGTAAATCCATACCTCGTAAGGGAAAGATTCGTCCTACCCCAATTGAGAGTAGGTGTGAAACTTACTGTCCTGAGAGGCAAATTTGTCATTGGTGAAAGTTTAGGACATTATGTACATTATAGAGGGTCTCAGTATGGGCTTTTTTTTATAAAAAGGAATTTGACACACAGGTGCTTAAGACAGATGAGAAGATTCTTCATCCCACCTCTCATTAGGCATCCCTAGCTTCCTTTGATGCTTAGGTGCTCTTCCCTTCATCCTCCCAAGTCCCAGGCATCCTTCCTCTTTTCTCTACCACATTTAGGAAAACCATATTCTTGAAAACCAGGACCACATGGCACATGCCCTTTCACATATGCCTATTCTCATCTCCTCTGTTCTAAGCACCTTCCTTGCCCTCTCTACTGTGACTTTCCATATCTTGCAATATCAGCATGCACTTGCCCTAGCCCAAGCCCAACCTCAGGCTCCCTTCTTACCCTCAGTACCACCACCCCTCTAGCCCCATCCCCCAGTGTTTCCTGATTAAATTGCCAAGAGAGGACTCGGACCAGCTGAGTTCACGTTTTCACCTCAGGCCCTGATAATGGTTGTGAGCCTTATGATTGGCTCCCCCTGGTCCACAGGCTTCTTCTGTGGAATCAGGTCATGACTGTATAGGTGGATCCTTAGAGGCGGTGTGGGCAGGGCAGTTTCTTTGTAGCATGACCTGCCAGAACATGGTAGAAGCTCAATGCCTGGCAGAGCCTTTTCCCTTAGATAAAGTAGATCGCTTTGTCACTCAGTCTGCCTCCTGAGTAGCTGGGACTACGGGTGTGTGCAACCATGCCCAGCTAATTTTTTAAATTTACTTTTTGTATTTTTGACAGGGTTTTGCTGTGTTGCCCTGACTGTTCTCAAACTCCTGGGCTCAAGTGATCCTCCTGCCTGGGCCTCCCAAACTATTGGGATTATAGGTGTGAGCCACTGTGCTTGGCCAGAAATTGTATTTTATATGTGGATGCTATATGTTTCATATATGTGTGTGTGTACGTGTGTGTGTGTGTATAAAATGACATGATTTCAGCTGGGTGCGGTGGCTCACGCCTGTAATCCCAGCATTTTGGGAGGCTGAGGCAGGCAGATCACCTGAGGTCAGGAGTTCCAGACCAGCCTGACCAACAGGGAGAAAACCTGTCTCTACTGAAAATACAAAATTAACCAGGCATGGTGGCAATTGCCTGTAATCCCAGCTACTCGGGAGGCTGAGGCAGGAGAATCGCTTGAACCTGGGAGGCGGAGGTTGCAGTGAGCCAAGACTAAGAGACTAGCTCAAGTGTTACTTATTTCTTCTTGATAGAATTCAAAAGCTAAACAAAGGCTAGCTGATGTTGTGGTGATACAAGTAGAATATATGAGTCAACTAGTTTCATGGAACTTTGATAATGAGGAGTCATTTGGTTTTAAAGAAAATATATTTATATGGAGAGGACAGAAAATGAGCATATAGTCAAAATGATGGAAAGCGAGGTTCTCAAAGGGTTAACAAGATTTTGCATTTACCACCTTTGCATAGCTAAAGAGTAAAATGAAGGTGTGATATCTGTAGGGAAAAAAATAGAAAATGGAGAAATTGGTGGACATTTATATAATAGAGGGCTGGATGGAGCTGGGGCATTCCAGGATCTGGACCCAGTTTAGAGTGCTAAGGTTCAAGGGGCTTGACTCTTGGTAACTGAATGTTCAGGAGGCCAAGAGAGCCAGGAAATGGCCAATTCATCATTTTATAGTGAGAAACAACCCTCAAAGGACTCACAAAACTATCCTTATAGTCATGATAGCAGAGGAGGCAGGACTATAACCTTAGGCTACTTGGTGGATGCAGAGTCAAAGCAAAGGATATTTACCTAACAGAGTTTAGAATCCAGGGCATTATAGCCCTCTCCCCTGGATGGTGCTGAGACCAAACTGACTAGACAGGATAACGGCAGGCTTAAAAACTGGGGCATTGGACTCCGACAGTCTCGGCTTATATGCACTCCACTGCTCCGAGCTCGGTGTGCAACCTCATTGTGCCATGGCTGTTTCATCTGGGAAGTGTGCCCAACAATAGGACCCATTTCACAGGGTTGTAGTAAGGACTAAAACAGAGAATGCATGTGCTGTACCTCACACAGAGCCCAACACATGACCAATGATTGTAAATGTCACTTACATTATTAACACATCTCCCCCAACATTTTCCACAGGCTGTCTTCCATTTCCAGTGGACCTACTGTTTTCTTCTTTAGTGATGTTAATACCATTGTTTATGTGCCATTTTATCAAATAATGTAGCTGAAAACCTTCTTGGAAGAAACTGTTTAGTTTCCCATTGAAGGGCTGTTGCATATACAGAAGCATTTTGTGTTGACCTACATTCCTCTTTACAGAGAGATTTCATAAAAAGCAGTCATATTCCTCCCCACTCCCTTTTTTTTTCCTGCACATGGGAAGCTGCCAAAATACTAATAACAGATTGCCAGTACTTCTTGTGAGTGGATGGACCAAGGAAGGTGCCTACCAAAGGTAGTTAAATCAGGAAAGCACGAACCCAGGACTTGTGGGAAGTAGAGCCAAAGATCATTCCTTAATGCCCTGTGTGCTGTCATTGCTCAGGTTTCTCTGAGTGTGAGTTTGAGGATGGATAAGAGAGAGACAGTCCTGTGTGTCACTTGTGGGCTCATGTGCCTGCTGTGGTGCTGGCGGGGGTGGGGCACAGACACTGACAAATTCCACGTGGGCCTTCGCAGTTGTGTCCAGGCTGCCGTGTAGCAGGTAAGGTTTCCCTTCAGTTTACAGGAGACAGGGATGCAGTTTCTAATTGAAATAGGTCTTTTTCTAGTGCTGATGGTTTTCTGAGTACATGAAGGAGAATGATGTGAATACCATAATTACTTCAAATAATCTCATTTAAGTGTGCAACAACTTGATTTTCCAAACTGACGTTTAGAACCACTTTGTCCAAGGAATGGATCACTTGAGGTTGGAGTCGTTTTGAAAAATCCGGCATAGGCGGTCCTCACAAATATAGTTTGGTGATAAAATTAGGGACTATGCTGATGGGGAGAACAATTCGATTCCCTTCCCTGCTGATCATTAGTTAAGACTTTCTGGACAATGAGAAGAAGTCAAACATGTGGTCAGAAATGCAGAGAAAGATGGAGTATGGATATTTTGGGGTTGTAATAGGGGTTGGCAGGATGTAGTTTGAGGTGTCTAAAGGTAAGGAGAAGGGAAAGAAATGAAATACAGAATAATATATATTGAAACCACAGCCAAGAAGCCCTCTGGGGGATTCGTGTTGAATACTATATTTTCTGTGATATTCTTGAAAGGATAAAGCAGGGGGGAAGAATAAACACAAGCAGAGAAAAATGAAAAAATTCCACTCTATGATGAAAAAACAGCAGGCTCAAAGTCTGTATTACCATGAGCCCGAAAGAGGAGAGGGAGCGGGAAAGTGCCGGCATGCTGAGAACTGTCAATAGATGCCACTCAGGCGAGCTTCTGATTGACAGTGCTGCGGAGAAACATGATTGATTACCCAGAGGCCCACAGCCGCCTGCAGACATGAGTGTGGGAAGGCCTAATTGCCTCACCAATAATAGCACAGGAAACATTCATTAGTGCAAATATCATTCTTCATAGAAGATCTGAGAATGAACACCCTGGATCGAGAGGACACTGTTTCTGAAATCATCTGTGAGAGAATGTCTAACACACAGATCACGCCTCTCCTCCCCCGCCCAAATAAAATAAATTCTAGTATAAACAGGAAAAAAGCACTCCATGATTAGATAATGTGATGTGCATATAGACTTGCAGTTCAGAGGAAATGGAAGTGCGTGGCGGGCAGATGGCATGTGAAGGAAGAGGAAATTGTGACTGCGATGTTGTAGCTGTTAGGTTTGTCTGAAACTGTCCAGTTTTCTGTCTTTGGTGCCTTCATATTTGAACCTTAGCATTAACTTTGCTGCATTTCTGTGGACTTCACAATTACTATATTGTTGGGGGAACAATCAATGATACATTTTTTCAGTTGACTGGAAATAAACACATTTTTCTTTTGGGGGCTGTTACAATGATTATTCCTCAACGATATACATGCATATTTAATTTAATTATATTTTTCGTGGGGATGGTGGTAGTTATTTCAATCCATCTTATTCTTTTGGAAAGAGGCCCTGAGCTCTAGCTTTAATTATGCCACTCTTGTTTGCTTAAAATGATTTTGAATATTATTGTGATTGTGTTTTATTATGAATGTACTTACTCCTGGTTGAAAGTAAGGTAGCACATGAACCTCATGTTCTTCTCACGGGGCTGCTTCCTCTTTGATTTATGTATTTTTATCCATGGAATCTGAAATGTAAATAGGCAACTACAACTGTCAATAGGTAAGGTAAACAAGAGAGTTTCAGCATGTCAGAATTTCCAACTCTAACCTAAATTAGAGCCGGAAAATTCCTTAATTTGCCAAGAAAACTCATTTGATTTCGAATTCAGGGATTCAAATCATCCCTTAACATTGCTCAGCCTCAGTTTTTCTCCTCTGTAAAGTGGAGATTAAAATATCTCTTCTGCCTCTCCTGGGAGTTTGTTTAAAGGATTAAGTGAAGTAAGTGGGGCATTGCTATACAATGTACTTTATTATCCTTATTAAAACAAGAATCAAACACTCTAGACCAAAGGTATGGGGTTTACTCAGACCGCTGACAACATAAAGGCATTGGCTGTATTTCCTATTTTTCTTTAGATCTGAGAGGCAGCGTGTGAAGTTTTTAAGTGTCAGAAGTTGGAGCTGCACTGCCTGGGGTGAATCCCAGCTTTACCATTTACTAACTGAGTGACCTGGGCAAATTGTTTAAATCTTCTGTACCTCAGTTTCTTTATCTGTAAAATGGGGATAACTCTAGTACTACTTTATAGGATTGTTATGTGGATTACATGAGTGAATATAGTAACAAAACTTAGAACACTACACGTGCTATATAAATATTTGATAATATTGTTATTTTCTCACTTCAAATGACCTCTTCTTTTTGTCTGTCCTCATGCTCCAAATCATTTTATTACCCTTTCGTTGCCAGCTGTCTCCACTCCCCTTGGCCAAGGCTTTTGTGTAATCCTGACTTCTGTCTGATTTTTACACTATATTAATTATTGCTACATAAAAAACAATCCCCAAATTTAGTACCTTAGAACAACAAACATTTATTATCTCACATAATTTCTGAGTGTCAAGAATTTGTGAACAGCCTAGCTGGAGGGTTCTAGATTAGGGAACCCTAATGTAGAACCCTAATCATAAAGCAAACTGTTGACCAGGGAAGCAATCATCCAAAGGCTTGACTGGGGCCGGAGGACCTGCTTCCAATATGGTTACTCACAGGGCTGTTTGCAGAAGGCCTCAGTTTTTAGCAACATGGCCTCTCTACTAGGCAGCCTGAATATCTTTAAGATATTGTAGCTGGCTTCTCCCAAATCACGTGATCCAAGAGAGAGAGCAAGGCAAAATCTATAATGCCTTTTATAACCTAGCATTGGAAGTGACACACCATCACTCTTGCTGTATCTGTTAATTTCATAGATCAACTGTGCCACATTGTGGGAAGGGAGACATTAAGAAACTTACTAAAGGTTACACAGCTGATCGTGCCACTTGCATAAAACACCAGGTATAGATGCTTCAAATTCCTTGGAAACAGAGCAGTAAATTGAAGAGTAGAACTGAAGCAAATATTTATAGTTCTAGGGTCATTTCCTGGATGGCCAGAATAGTTTCTGAGTAAGGTCACTTTTAGAGGTTTCAAGAATGCCACTGGTAGAATCTAAATGTCCGCTCAAAATTCCACACCCTTTTCTTTTTTGTTTTCTGAACAACAACAAAAAAAGTGGCTTTAGCAACTTCCACTTGACACAGGTGGTTTCATACACAAGCTGGAAATAACAGTGACAGAACTAAGTGACTTGCCATTTGTAACAGTTATTCTCCTTACAGAATTCTCAGCATATTTGAAATGCACAATCCTTGTAGTATTCAATATACTTAGAACTTTATGGACTCAGAACTCAAACCAGCCCTGTGACACTGCAAAACCATGCTGTTTCTCGCAGGTTGTTGGGGACATCTGCCAGGGTCTGGCATGGCAGTAGCATGTTTCCATTCCACGTGCTGATTTTTCCCTCTCTCCCAGGCCCCATGCTCTTCTCCTCCTACCCAAAGCCTGACCCTCGTGAGACATAGAATGAATGGAAATAAACACAGCTGGGCTGGGGCTTGAAAATTAATTGCCAGGAATGTGTCACTCTGGTTTTTACTAGCTGCCAGCCTATTTATTTCTTGATTTTTTTTGATTTATAAAATTGCACCCTTTGTGATTCATTTGCTCTGAGTGTAAGTACACAGCTAAACAGAGACCCTAAAACAAAACAGCTCCAAAAGAGAACTAGCATATTTGAAAAGTGCAATCACCAGCTCAGCAGGCACCTTCAATTTGGGTGAGCTTGTGAATATTCTACTCAGCTCCATCAGAGAGACAGAGAATTTTCTCCTTTCACATGCAGTGGTGGTGATGCTAACCTTCTCTTCTCATCAAAGCACAGAAGGGCATTTTCTTTTTTTACCCCTCCTCTTCCTGCTTATACTGCCAAGTACTACATGATGTCAAAAGAAAGCCCTTTGGGACTGAGATTTGGTAACATACAGTGCATTTTAAGATATTTGAGTAGATACGTAAATATGGAATGGATGTGCCTTGGAATGAACATATTGGATTTCCAAGCCAGTATCTCACTTCTTAGGAGGTCTTCTCAGTTTCCTCTTTCACTAGATGACTCAGCCATAGGTCTGCAAAGAAAAAGAAAGAGATGGATGATCAGAGACCAATAAGAGTAGACTGCAGACTTGGAGTAGAACTGTTTTGCTGCCCTGCCTCTCGCGCCCTACTGCTCAGTACTGAGCGAACTGGGGTTTCTTCCGCTTGCAGGGAGCTGTGACAGTTTAGCTTTGTGTCTGAGCTAGGGGATTACTGCTGCTGAGTTTTTCCTAAGAGGCATTTGCAATTATTGCAGCTTGCAGAAAAATAACTGGGGTGGCTCTACCTCTCCACCTTTCCAGAAATTTCAGTTGACCTTAGCATTTCTCATTTCATGAGAGAAGAGGCATGATTTATGGATCCTGCTTGGTTTCAGAATGTAGCTTAAAGGAATACATTACTAACAGGAGTTGTGAGTGCCACATTACCTATTTTTAGATAGGCGAATCTTAATTGGAAACATAACAAGTAGAAGGTAGAGGAAGAATGGAAGTGAAGGTTATGCTTTCTTAACAGGGAAAAAACTTAACTGGGGGGTTGCAAGTTTTTCTTATTAATGATGTTTTCCTCATCAATTTCATTGACAGATAGTCACCTTGATGAATTGTAGGCTCTACTGTGATGTGAAACCAAGCTTTAATTTTTTTCCTTTCTCTGCCCTTTTGAGAAGAGGCACCTTAGAAGGCAAATATGTTTTCTCCCTGACTGAGCTAATTTTATCCCATTCCATTATCTTCCATTGATTTGCTTTCCCAGGTTTTGAATGAAACTGAGATATATGTGGCTCTTTGGGTACTTTGTGACTCCTGCATAAACACCAGTTGTTGATGCTTTAATTTCTCTGAAATGAAGCGGTAAATTGAAAAGTAGAACAAAACCAAATATTTGTAGTATTGGGGTCATTTCCCAGATGAGTAGGATAGTTTCTGAGGAAGGTCATATTAGAGACTTTTAGAGTGCTTCTCTTGTAGAATTCAAATATCTTTCTCTGCCCAAGATGCCACGTCTTTTCTTTTTTAAAAAAATCTGCTTAGCAACTTCCATTTGACATAGGTGGTATCACACACAGGTAGAAAATAAGACCAATCGAATTAAGTGACTTGGGTTTTTATAAAGTTATCCTTCTCTTTACAGAAGTCTTAGCAGATTTGAAATGCACAGTTCTTATAAGGATTTAAAAGACTTCAGGCTTTATGGGATAATCATTTTCATGCCAAACGTTTCTCTCTACCTGAAGCGCAGCTCAATGGCTGAAAGGAAGGGAGCCTGAGAGTTGCAAAGAAAGACAAAAGGGAAAATTGATTTGGAAAAGGTTTCTCCTTTTTGCTTTTTGGGCTTGGTGGGTTTTTTAGATGTGTGTGAATGCCTCAGTAGGATGCTGTCTGATTATAGTGTGGCTCCCACAGCTGTGGAAAAACATTAACGCAGTATGGTCCTGTATCACTTACTGACAAGGACAACAGTTGCACCAAATTCTAATGTGTTTCACAGGGAAAGAGGTATGAGTATTTTTACTTTAAAATGATTTTCATGAACATGAAGGATTTGAATTACTTCTACAAGTCCTGCTTGAGAGGTGAATGGTTTACATGGAACAGTGCTGTTTTGTCGTCTCCAGACCTATTCCCAACCCTGCAGGGAAGTGATGAAATTTTATTCATTTTTATACACCTGGAGGAAGAGAATCAACCATATTGAGTACCTATTAGGCACTAGGCACTGGCCAGGATGTTTTACAGATGACCTCTCATTTGATCCTCACGATGTGAGAAGCCTTACTTCCCTGTTTTGAATGAGGAAACGGAGGCCAAACCTTGATGCTGGGTCCGTGTTGGGTACTCAGTACATTGTACTGATATGTATTGGTCAAGAGTGGGGTCTCTAGAGCTAGCCTTCCTACCTCTGAGTCCGCACTATTCTACTTACTAGCTGTTTGATCTTGGACAGATTATTACATTTGTAAGCCTCAGTTTCTTCAACAGTTAAGTGAGGAGATGAATAGTCATTTAGTGACTCTGTAAGATAAGCATTTTATGACATAATCCCTGTAATGAACTATTATAGTGTTGTTATTGTTACAGTGAAATGGGTGGGTGAATAAATGAATGCCACTATTAATTTGCACAGGGCCATGAGCTGTAGGATAATCACGCTTCTTCATCTATCACTCTGAAAAAGATCAGGGCCTAGTAGTTAACTGTGTTCTGTCCCTTTCAAACAAGGTGCAAGATGTATCTGATGAAATCTGTGGCTCTTAGAGACTCTACCTCTGTGACTCTTCATTCTAGTGGCCCGAGACTGTTAGCTGCTATTGGCGACTGGGAATTTTAGCTCTTTTCTGTATCAAGTTTTTTGAGCTCAAGCTCCTTGTGTATGTTGAGCATGCACATATTGATGGATGTTAGATACATTGTTGTTGCTGTTGATATTTAATTTCATGATAGTTTTTGCAGATGAAAATTACTTCTCTAGAATATGAAGAGGGCTTTCTGCCAGGTGAGAAAATGGTGGGAAGCCCTATCCTGTGGTGCACAGGACAAGTAAAAACAAATAATTTCTAGGAGTTAAATCTTTGTTCTCCCTGAGGCTCCCTAGGTGCAGTAGTTTATTTTCATTATGTCTCTTGTAAAGGCAGCACCAATATTAACAATGTGAACAAAACAAACTAACGTTTTTGTTTGCTCCCATCTGAAAGTTCCTTAGGGCCCATAGACTCATTTACGAAAATTCATGTGCGCAAAACTCATTTGCAAAAGCAAATAAAATATGTGATCGCAAATGCTCTTTACCTGACTGGCCTAGGGGACTGGCTGAAAATGCGTTTATGCCTTTATATTTACTCTATGGCATGGCTTAGCAGTCATGGGGCTCCTAACCTCCTCTACAGATGAGTCCCCGTCAAGCCACGTATGTCAGCTGACTTGACTGTGTTTTGAAATTTAGGCATAATTTAGATGGTTGTTAAGTTGCTGTACTGATTTGTGAGTTTTTGTTTGTAAAAAAATATTATTTAATCATTGTGCTCTGTAGCCTTGAAAATGCTTTTGAAGTTCATTCATTACAATGTCCAGCCAAGGAAACATCTCTGTATTTGGTTGAGTTTGGACTTTTCTCTCCCTTTGGGTTTACATATGCTGCTTTCTTTCCTGGTGAAAATTTTGGTTACAAGTATGACTGAGTGATGATGTCTAGACAAGGGTCAGGAAAACTGAATTGAGAAAATTAGAAAAAAGGAACCCTTGCATGTAAATTGTACATGGGAATAATTGGAAGTTACCAGAAAGTTTGTTAAAATCCTGAATCTTTGCTTTTTGCATAGTAATTGAAATATATGAGGCAAGACAAATACATATCTGCCAGACTCTAATGTATAACTACTTTTTCCCCAACATTTAAATTTGTGTTTTGCTTTAGGCTGATTGATTGATTTTCTCACTCAACAAATATTATTTTTTTGTTTTGTTTTGTTTTGAGATAGAGTCTCTGTCATCCAGGCTAAGCT
>NW_012101987.1:171013-173576 GCF_000951045.1 Mandrillus leucophaeus | reverse complement strand
TATTAATTTGCACAGGGCCATGAGCTGTAGGATAATCACGCTTCTTCATCTATCACTCTGAAAAAGATCAGGGCCTAGTAGTTAACTGTGTTCTGTCCCTTTCAAACAAGGTGCAAGATGTATCTGATGAAATCTGTGGCTCTTAGAGACTCTACCTCTGTGACTCTTCATTCTAGTGGCCTGAGACTGTTAGCTGCTATTGGCGACTGGGAATTTTAGCTCTTTTCTGTATCAAGTTTTTTGAGCTCAAGCTCCTTGTGTATGTTGAGCATGCACATGTTGATGGATGTTAGATACATTGTTGTTGCTGTTGATATTTAATTTCATGATAGTTTTTGCAGATGAAAATTACTTCTCTAGAATATGAAGAGGGCTTTCTGCCAGGTGAGAAAATGGTGGGAAGCCCTATCCTGTGGTGCACAGGACAAGTAAAAACAAATAATTTCTAGGAGTTAAATCTTTGTTCTCCCTGAGGCTCCCTAGGTGCAGTAGTTTATTTTCATTATGTCTCTTGTAAAGGCAGCACCAATATTAACAATGTGAACAAAACAAACTAACGTTTTTGTTTGCTCCCATCTGAAAGTTCCTTAGGGCCCATAGACTCATTTACGAAAATTCATGTGCGCAAAACTCATTTGCAAAAGCAAATAAAATATGTGATCGCAAATGCTCTTTACCTGACTGGCCTAGGGGACTGGCTGAAAATGCGTTTATGCCTTTATATTTACTCTATGGCATGGCTTAGCAGTCATGGGGCTCCTAACCTCCTCTACAGATGAGTCCCCGTCAAGCCACGTATGTCAGCTGACTTGACTGTGTTTTGAAATTTAGGCATAATTTAGATGGTTGTTAAGTTGCTGTACTGATTTGTGAGTTTTTGTTTGTAAAAAAATATTATTTAATCATTGTGCTCTGTAGCCTTGAAAATGCTTTTGAAGTTCATTCATTACAATGTCCAGCCAAGGAAACATCTCTGTATTTGGTTGAGTTTGGACTTTTCTCTCCCTTTGGGTTTACATATGCTGCTTTCTTTCCTGGTGAAAATTTTGGTTACAAGTATGACTGAGTGATGATGTCTAGACAAGGGTCAGGAAAACTGAATTGAGAAAATTAGAAAAAAGGAACCCTTGCATGTAAATTGTACATGGGAATAATTGGAAGTTACCAGAAAGTTTGTTAAAATCCTGAATCTTTGCTTTTTGCATAGTAATTGAAATATATGAGGCAAGACAAATACATATCTGCCAGACTCTAATGTATAACTACTTTTTCCCCAACATTTAAATTTGTGTTTTGCTTTAGGCTGATTGATTGATTTTCTCACTCAACAAATATTATTTTTTTGTTTTGTTTTGTTTTGAGATAGAGTCTCTGTCATCCAGGCTAAGCTGCAGTGGCATGATCTCAGCTCACTGCAACTTCTGCCTCCTGGGTTCAAGCGATTCTCCTGCCTCAGCCTCTCTGGTAACTGGAATTACAGGCACACGCCACCATGCCCAGTTAATTTTTGTATTTTTAGTAGAGACAGGGTTTCACCATGTTGGCTAGGCTGGTCTTGAACCCCTGACCTCAAGTGATCCACCCGCCTTGGCCTCCCGGAGTGTCGGGATTACAGATGTGAACCACCGTGGTGCCTGGCCTGAACAGCTCTGCATTCCAGGCTCCACCCTGGGTAGCAGGGATACAAAAATGAACAAAGCAACAAAAATCTCTGCCTTCAAAAAGTGTGTATCCTAATAGGGAGACACATTTAGCAGAATAATATTTTGAATATTTTACTTTTTGCTTTTTTGCCTCTGGGCATTACTGATAATATTTTATCATAAATTTATTGAGTGTCCTTTATGGTCTGAATTCTGAAGTCTAATTTTATCAAATGCAGGACTCCCAGACTTTTCTTATGAATTCTTGGAAGTCAGTAAATAAAAATTACATTTGTTTTCTGGTTAACCCTTAATTAGAATTCATCATTAACTCCATTTAGTGTGTGTGTGTGTGTGTGTATATAATATATATGATTATTTTATATATTACACATATCTCATATATATAACCATAAATATTATATATTTACTAATACTATGTATTAGTGTATGTGTATATATATGTACTGCCCAAGAGACCACATGTTTTCTTTTTTAAAATATCTGCTTAGTGGCCAGGTACGATGGCTCACACCTGTAATCCCAGCTCTTTGGGAAGCTGAGGTGGGTGGATCACGAGGTCAGGAGTTCAAGACCAGGCTGGCCGATATGGTGAAACCCTGTCTCTACTAAAAATACAAAAATTAGCCAGGAATGGTGGCATGCGTCTATAGTCTCAGCTACTCAGGAGGCTGAGGCAGAGGAATTGCTTGAACCTGAGAGGCAGAAGTTGCAGTGAGCCGAGATCGTGCCACTGGGTGACAGGATGAGACTCTGTCTCAAAAAAAAAAAAAAAAAAGAAAAAAAAAAAAGAAAAGAAAAGAAAAGAAAAAAAATCTGCTTAGCAACTTGCATTTGACACAGGTGGTACCACACACAGGTTGAAAACAAGACCACTCGAATTAAGTGACTTGGGTTTT
>NW_012101987.1:144868-165923 GCF_000951045.1 Mandrillus leucophaeus | reverse complement strand
AGTCACACGCCACCATGCCCAGTTAATTTTAGTATTTTTAGTATTTTTGTATTTTTAGTTGACGCAGAATATATATATATTCTGGCAATATTTTTCCAGTCTCAGAGGCATAAGCGATCTTCTTGAATACTCATTCAGTATTTGGGTGTACTCTGTAGACACCTGGATGCAGGTGATACTATTTCGTGAAGGTGGTACCAACTAATGTAGTACTAGGCAACACTATGGTCACTGGCTAAAAGTGAGAGTCATCAATTACTGATTGAAATTTCTACACACCTGGTGTGACATCTCAGTTGTGAGACGTGCAACAAATGCTTGATAACAAGTAATTATAAATGTTGTGATGATGAATTCTTTTTTTTTTTTTTTTTACTTTTAGTTTAGGTTTAGGGGTACATGTTTGTTACATAGGTAAACACGTGTCATGGGGTTTTGTTGTACATATTATTTCATCACCCAGGTGTGAAGCCTAGTACCCAATAGTTTCCTTTTCTGCTCCTAGCCCTCCTCTCACCCTCCACCCTCAGGAGACCCCAGTGTCTGTGGTTTCCTGCTTTGTGTTCATAAGTTCTTATCATTTAGCTCCCACTTACAAGTGAGAACATGCAGTATCTTTCTTCAAAGACCCTGTCTAAATCTTTTTTTTTTTTTTTTGAAAGGATTCTGTGGTTTTATTGATTCAACACCATAAATTACATTTTAGAAATTAAGGTATAGTTTATACACAGTAAAATTATATATATATTTTATTATACTTTAAGTTCTGGGATACACGTGCAGAACGTGCTGAGGAGCGCTAATTGCTAATGAGTTCCAAAGTTGATGCATTTAATCTCTTCTTATTTGTTTTCTGCAACCCTCAGGTAGAAATGTCAATCAAGACAGAAACACCAAAGGTGGGGAAAGAAAGAAAAGATGAGAGGAACAGTCTATTCCAGGCAGATAAACATCTCTTGAATAAGTGAGGCATTTCCTGCCCTAAGGAACATGTAATGAAATAAAATAGTAAATGAGTTCATTCTTAACTGTTTCTATCAGATTTTCCCATTCCCTTACTCAATTCTCTGTTATCTTCTGCTCTGTTTGGTCCTTGCCACTGAGAAAATCCGGCTCTTTTCAAATAACACAATTGGTGCTGTGTTTCAGACAGTCTTGCCATCTTGATGTAAATACTATCAATTGCAGCCTGTCACATCTTCCTCCAATGAATAAGTGAATTGCTTCCTCACACTGAAGTTCCTCTAAAGATAACAGAAGCTGCAAAACTGCATCTCATATTAGGAATTCTAGCAGCAAGGATTCTAGGAGGCAGCCAGGATATAGCATCACAATCGAGTATTTTCCAATTCCCCTAATTTAAAAAAATGTGTAAGAAACATAGCTTGCTGTTAGACCTGATGGAGGAGAAGGAGAAGATCAAACAATAGTTAAATAAAATGAAAGCATTGTTGCTTATTCATCTGGCTGTAGAAAGAACTTCCACAATTTCAGTCTCAGTGGGGTATATGTCCCTGGATTTCTAAGTGTTTGTTAAACAACTTTGGTCTAACAAGCTCCGGACTCACACAGAATAACTACATCTACACCTGCCCTCAACTAGATTAGTCTATGCATTTTCCACTCCCTCTTCTCTGTAGGCACAAAGCTGGTTTTTCAGAATCACCTCCCTGTCTCTAAGAAGAGTGGAGTTTAACCATACAGGGAGACAGATGCCTCCCACAGCCTTCAATATTTTCAAAGAAAGTTCTTAGTCATCTCTGAGTAACATAATCCACCAGGGAGTTTTCACTGTTTTCAAGTTGACATCCCCATGGTGACCATTTTAGCTTCTTTCTAGTACTGTTGTCTCTGAACGCTGGTTCCGTATCAATGCTCATACAATCTTAGTTTGCCATTCTTTGATAAGAGGGCAGAATCTACAGTGAATGGAGACTACTGAAAGTCCCATTTGTTTTTCTCCAGTAAATTAAGAACCTGTAAATTATAATTCTGGTGGTTGTTGAGAATACTGTAATCCCAACTAACTCCATATAAATGCAGGAGACTCTCTAGATATCCAATTATAATATTTACATATAATTAGTCTGTTGAGGAGTATCATCTTGTAGCAACACAAAATGGTTTTATTTTTCCCACTCTTCACTTTCAACTGTATTGGGTTGAATTCTATTTTCCTGCTGGGAAGCAAGTTCCTTAGCAACATCTAATTTCCTGTCATTTTCAATTGTCAGTAATGTCTCGTTTGGGTATTTAAGACCTGGTCTTGTTCATTTAAAACATATTAATCTCAAACTTGATTCAAAGTATATCCTCCCTCTCCTGCA
Organism: Mandrillus leucophaeus; assembly: GCF_000951045.1. Taxonomy (NCBI): domain Eukaryota; kingdom Metazoa; phylum Chordata; class Mammalia; order Primates; family Cercopithecidae; genus Mandrillus; species Mandrillus leucophaeus. Next base: position 163,596 of record NW_012101987.1, on the reverse strand, counting down.
GTTATTTGGAGTGAATGTGTGGATGTGCATGTGTTTTTTGGGGATTCTCTGGTTCTGAGACACTTTTCCTTCCCTTCTCTAGGACCTATTTCTTCTAGAGTTGGGGGCTGCGAGGAGGGAGGGAGGAGGCTGAGGCCCTTTTACATGCTTGCTGGAATGTCAGTGTGAGTAGGTCTCAGGCCACACTCACCCTGGTTCTGACAAATCCTTTTTGATAGAGTGTTCTCTGCTGAAATGGTGTTATTCATAGTTTTCTTGGGTGAGACCATTCCCCCACCTCCACAGCTGCAGAAGTGTGCTCTGCCTCCCCTGGCCTTGTCAGTGACATATCATAGCTGGCGCAGCCCTCAGAGCTTCTTCATGACGGTGATGGGACCACTGTGGTGTCTTCTGCCTCCTGAGAACTGCGCAGAACTGGATGGTGTGGGACTTTACCGTCTTTCTCGCAGGCACACCGCATTGGGTCTCACATGAATGTCTAGATTTTGCTGGGCATTAGACTTAATGTTCACATGAACCTTAGATTTCAGAGAACATATGTTTAGGCTCCCCATGGTACACCATCCTCCCAGGCCTCCAGACACTCTCCCAGGGACTGTCAGTCCCCTGCTCTGCAGTGGTGGCAGCACCTGGGGGCCTGGATCCTGCTGCCCAGTAAGGGACCGGTTGGGAAAGAAAGTGCCCTACTCCACTTCTCACAGGTGCACTCTCAGGGAGCAGCCTGCTGTCTTGACTTTGAGAGGAGGAAAGAAAGTGCCCTTTCCCTCAAACACGGACCTCTTCACAATGCTGAGCATTTCTGATTCCCTAGTACACTGGTGGATGAGGTCTGGGGAGAGTGTGGCACAGGTGAGTACAGGAGGAGTTGTTGGTGGTAGGACAATTTGAGCTGCCTCTCACCAAGCCCTGTAAGGAGATGGTTGGCTTCAGCTGCTGGGGAATTTCTGTAGGATGTGGAGTCCTTACGTAACTTTAGTTTTCGACCAGAGCAGAGTTGTAGGATACTGGAATATGACTTCTGTTATATACACATTACAACATGTGCCCACAGAAAGATGCATGATGACATATAAGTATATATCGAAGGCCCTGAAAAGACCAGGGTACCCCTCTCATACATGATTTACAAAAAACCCACTAACCCATAACAAATTCAAAGAAATACAATACATTCTCACTTTCCCCATGACCATGATTTTTTTCCCAAATGTCAAATTTCAAAGTCCTAAAAAAATGTGGGTGCCCTGCATTCCTGGTGCCCCAAACACATGTTTATTTTGTTGAGGAGCCAGAAAAAAAACTCACAGTCTTACTGAGAAGTTTAAATAAGTGAATAAAGATGAAAGTACTCTTTGTGATCCACAAATATATCCTAGTATCATGATGACATATGATTGTATATGAAATTTTCTACATGGGAATATATACACCAAAAACCTTATTTTAGTTTGGTATGTGAAAAATAATTTGGGATGTGAAAAAATCAATTTTACTCCATCAGTCTGGAGTACAATTTTTCATTTAATTTGTGTATACTAATCCATTAAGATTACAGCCAGTCTTTAGCTAGACTGACTACATTTTAAGCCTGAATTCATGATTTTAGACAAGCAGCTTAATTTCTCTGAGCCTCACTTTCCTCATCCATAAAATGGAGATAATAACAGTATCTACCTCATGGAATTGTGAGAATCAAATGGGTTAATTCATATAAAAACACTTAACCTTAAACATATGCCTGGCACATAGTAAGCTCTCAAATATCAGCATTACTGTATGCTTATATTAACTACACAGAAAAATGGAAAATTTCTTATTTTTTCTGTATTTTGGATATTTTCAATAGAAATGAAGTAGATAAAACTAGTATTTACTTTGTGATCAAATTGATTTTTAAATATTTACCTTAAAGAGTTACCTGGGGTGTGGGGTTAGAGTGGTATGAGAAATCTGTTGGTATGACCAGAGGCAGACTTACTTCTTACTTGGGTTTAGGGTAGCAGCAGTACGTTGCACCGACTTTTAACTCAAAGAGCAGGACAAGTTATCCAGGACAGACAGACAGAACAGTTGACAACACACACGACCACTCATATTTCCAAGACTGTGAGGCTAGAAGTTCATTATTAAGTAACAGACCTATGTAACTCTTTCTTCCTATCCTAATTTACACGTGATCTCTTTCTGCCTCTTGAATATTCAGCTCCCCTCTGAAATGCTGCATGTTTGCAGATTGATACTGAAGGGAAAAGTTTGACCTAACGATTCTTCTCAAATGGCTTTTTGTTATTACCTTTATTGTCCCAGCCTCATTGCTTTCCTACCTTCTGATCATACACAGCCCTTTTTAGGTTTACTGGCTTACCCAACTCAAATAGAGTTAGTTGAATTTTCTGGAACCAGAGGCAGACCATTTATTACTTATTTCCTTACATCTTTTCTATTTTTGTCTTTTCATTTCAAGCTTTCATTCTACATTCGTCACAGGTGTGAGGTCTTAGAAGCCTTGATCTTCCCAGAAAATATTTGCCAGGTTGTAATTTTTTATTTGTTATCAACAGCCAAATTTAACCAAGGCTAATCTTGTTCTAATTTGGTTTGTGGAAGACCTAGTCTTGGTATTTAGAGAAAGTAAATGTGAATTTCTGTTTTTTTCTTCAGTATGTGTTATTCACTCATCCCTCATGTACTGCAATTAATTTTTTTTTTAAACAAAAATAATTTGGGGGCAGGAGAAACTCCATTTGGATCCGAACTTTAAACAGAAAGTATTTTGCCAAGAACACTGAAGTAGGTAGAGGGCTGGGGAGGAGGAAGGCAGCTAGGGATCTGTTTGATAGCCTATTCCTGTTATCATCCTCTGTCTCATTTTTCTCTACCTCGGGGTGCTCCTCAACCATTCCAGCTCATTGAAGATGCCCCCCTCACTGCAGCAACCCTGAGTGACAGTTGCTGTCTGTGCACGGGTTCCTGTGGTGACCGCCTGCTATAGGCTGGATTTGTAGATTGCAGGGGCACAAATCCTAGTTTTATGTGTATATGTTTGGGCTTCCATATGTTGTACGTGTATATTTGCTAATTGCGGAGGCAGAATTTCTGATGCGTGGCCGGGGTGGGAAGTGAGGGCGTGTTGAGTATGTCAAGAGAGGGTTTCTCAAATCCTAATTGAGTTTCAGAATAGGCGTCTTAATCAGAGGCTAAATTCAGATTCAAGTCCCTCAAGCAATAGCTTACAAAAGCACACGTTTGTATTCTCTTCATCCCTGGTTGCATCACAAGGTATGTTCCTTGCCTGTGGCTGCTGGCTGCTATTATATTAGAGCACCAGTTTCTCCTGACTTTCTTTTTATCAGAACCTGCAGGTCCTACCTGGCCAAAAAGTGTCAGCTCAAGTTGTGCCTCCTCCAGGAAGCTCTCTGTGACCACTTCAGTCCAGCACAATGTCTCAATATTCTAAACCAGTCATCAGCACACTACAGTTTATGGGCCAAAGAAAGAAAAGTTTTGTTAAAATACACCTACATCCATTTGTTATTGTGCATGGTTGCTTTTGAGACATAGTGGCAGAATCGAACAGTTGTGACAGAGACTATATGACCCACAAGCCTAAAATATTTACTTTTTGGCTCTTTATAGAAAAAGTTTGCTGACCTCATTCTAAATTGAGGGGCTTAATGTATGTATCCTTCAGCATGACCTGCAGTGAATGCTCCTTATTTTTTGGTTTGCAAAACTTTCATTTTTAAATTCAGCATAGTCTTTCAGTATCTCCCAGACATTTTGGACATTGAACAAATAATCTCAAAATTACACACTTGAAGATTGGGGTGAGTCTGGGCAAGGGACAGAGAGAACCCATAAAGCAATTTTATTTTTAAGAGACAAAACATTTATTTGTTACTGTTGTCAGGTGTTTGCAGAAAATGCTCTCAGAGAATAGTTTTGTACCTAAACCAGTTCCTTCCAACTCAGAACTATTACTTGTTACTGACCTCAATTTAAGAATATAAATCTTACTACATTTTTCTAAGGATGTGTGAAGATATAACTTGATTAAAAAATAATTTATATGGAAATTCAAATACACATGCACAACATTAGAAGGTTAGCATTTGCTTTAAAAAATAATGCTTAATGGGATCCTTTCAGACGCTCACGTGCTCCACTTTGTCAGGGTCTGACTTGCGATAGGTATTGAGGTGAGAAAATACTTAACTCAGTGATTCAAAGCTAGATTCATTTCGTTTTCTTCTCTCCTGCCTAGTGGTCAGCCCATTCCCAGGGTGGAGTATACTGAAGAAGAAACTAAAACTTGGGGCGTTGTATTCCGGGAGCTCTCCAAACTCTATCCCACTCATGCTTGCCGAGAGTATTTGAAAAACTTCCCTCTGCTGACTAAATACTGTGGCTACAGAGAGGACAATGTGCCTCAACTCGAAGATGTCTCCATGTTTCTGAAAGGTAAGATTTCACACAGGCGGTCTCTTATTAGTCAATATCCTCAATTGCCTTCCAAGGACACAGGTTGTAGCAATGGCTCTTTTTCCAAAAGAAGAAAAATAGTGATTTAAAAAAATAGTTGGCTTTGAGCCAACAATTAGCTGTGACCACCTGTGGGAAGCAGAGCAGGGACTCAGCTGCTTTTGCAGCTCTGGGGCTTGCTGACGCCTCTTTGTGGCTGGCTGCTGTAAATGTTAAGGCCCAAAGGATATTTACAAGTTCAGCTCTGAGCTTTTTCTGATCCAGGAGCTGTTATGCTGGGCTATATGAGTATGAAATGACCTCCAAAGGTGCCTTTTTTTTGCATTGTTAAAAATTATGTACTGAATGATGAAATCTTATGGATAATGTTGAATATTAGTGACTTTCCTCTGGGGGAAATCAGGCAACTGTCAGAGGCGTTTGGACCAGAGCAACTCCATCTTGAATACGGGCTGGGTAAAATAAGGCTGAGACCCCCTGGGCTGCATTCTCAGGAGGTTAAGGCATTCTAAGTCACAGGGTGAGACAGGAGGTCAGCACAAGATACAGGTCATAAAGACCTTGCTGATAAAACAGGTTGCAGTCAAGAAGCCAGCCAAAACCCACCAAAACCAAGATGACGATGAGAGAGACCTCTGGTCATTCTCACTACTCGTGAAACACTAATCACAAGGCATTGGCGTGCTAAAAGACACTCCCACCAGTGCCATGACAGTTTACAGATGCCATGGCAATGTTGAGAAATTAACCTAGATAGCCTAAAAAGGGGAGGAACCCTCCGTTCTGGGAATTGCCCACCCCTTTCCTGGAAAACTCATGAATAATCCACTCCTTGTTTAGCATGTAATCAAGAAATAACCATAAAAATGGGCAACCAGTGATCCATTCCACAGCTCTGCCTATGGAGTAGTCATTCTTTTATTCCTTTACTTTCTTAATAAACTTGCTTTCACTTTACTCTATGGACTCACTTTCAATTCTTTGCGTGAGATCCAAGAATCCTCCCTTGGGGTCTGGAATGGGACCCCTTTCTGGTAACAAAACTAGTCAATCAATTAACCAATTGATCAATACTTTACGTTATAATTTGTGTGTCGGGGATTGTACTTGTTGCGGATGTTACACTAGTGAACCCAGAGAGTCATACAGTGACATCATTTCACACTCTACGTGGATCCCTTCACTGACAACACCTCCTTGGAACAACAGCTAGGAAATAGGCTTGTGAGGGGTTGGGGGAAGAGGCAAAGTTTCATGGTGGTCCTGCTTCCTCCTCTGTTTTTCCTTGTGCTTAAATCCTTGGATTCTCTGCCTTTTCTCTCTCTTCTTTCAAGTGCTATAGTTCCAAAAGCAAAAACTTCATTGCCTGCTCTCTTTCCTGGAACTTGCTTTCTTACTTGTCTTCCCAGTTTCTATCAGTACTGTTTTCTCTGCACTCTTCAGGCTTGCCTATAAGGACTCCTCTGAATTCCTACCCACCTGATCCCCCAATCCCATACTCAGTCGTTCTTTGCGTTAGTGTCCAATTATAGCTGTAACACATTACCACAAACTTTGTGACTTAAAACAACACAAGTTATCTCATAGTTCTGGAGCTCAGAAGTCTAAAATCAGAGTGTTGACAGGGCTCATTCCTTCTGGTGGCTTCCGTGCCCTGGCCTTTCCCAGCTTCTAGAGTCCTCCTGCACTCCTTGGCTCGTGGATTCACCTTTCCATCACTCCAACCTCTTGCGTCCATTGTCACACCTCCTTCTCTGACTCTGACCCTCCTGCCTCCCTCTTATAACGACTCTTATGATTATATGGGCCCCACTCAAATAATCTAGGACAGCCTCTCCATCTCAAGATCCTTAAGTTAATAACATCTGCAAAGTCTCTTTTGCCATGTAAGGTCACATACTCACAGATTCAGGGGATTAAGATGTAGGCATCCTTCGGGGGCCATTATTTAGCCTACCACAATCTCCCCCTGTTGCCACTTATGGCTTCATGACATGAGGTAAATCTGTCCTTTTCTTTCCATTCTACTGCTACCACCCAAATTGAGGTCCTCATCATTTTATAACCTTGATGCCTATATTTTCTTCCCTTAACTCTCCACTGCCCATAAACATTACTTTCCAAAACATTACTTTTTTTCTGACATCTCTGCTCAGAAACTATCATTGGCGGCCGGGCGCGGTGGCTCAAGCTTGTAATCCCAGCATTTTGGGAGGCCGAGACGGGCAGATCACGAGGTCAGGAGATCGAGACCATCCTGGCTAACACGGTGAAACCCCGTCTCTACTAAAAAAATACAAAAATCTAGCTGGGCGAGGTGGCGGGTGCCTGTAGTTCCAGCTACTCGGGAGGCTGAGGCAGGAGAATGGCGGGAACCCAGGAGGCGGAGCTTGCAGTGAGCTGAGATCTGGCCACTGCCCTCCAGCCTGGGCGACAGAGCAAGACACTGTCTCAAAAAAAAAAAAAAAAAAAAAAAAAGAAACTATCATTGGCTCCCTCTTCTTTTCACTGGGACTGGCAAACTTGTTTTGTAAAAGGCCAGATGGTAAATATTTTAGGCTTTTTGGGCCAAGAGGCAAAAATCAAGGCTATTATATAGGTACTTTTATAGCCATTTAAATGTGTCTATTAAAAAATATAAAAACTGGCTGGGTGTAGTGGCTCACGCCTGTAATCCCAGCACTTTGGGAGGCCAAGGCCGGTGGATCACTTGAGGTCAGGAGTTCGAGACCAGCCTGGCCAACATGGCGAAACCCTGTCTCTACTGAAAATACAAAAATTTTTGTATTTTCTGTAGTCGCAGCTACTGGGTCTGCAGGATGCCTGCAGTCCCAGCTACTTGTGGGGCTGAGGCACGAGAATCGCTTGAACTTGGGAGGCAGAAGTTGTAGTGAGCCGAGATCGTGCCACTGCACTCCAGCCTGGGTGATAGAGTGAGACTCTGTCTCAAAACTAACAAACAAAACTATTCTCACTTACGGGGTGTGCAAAAACAGGCAGTGGGCTGGATTTGGCCTGCATGTGATAGTTTGCTGATCTCTGTTTTACACGCTCAAGTTTGAACAGCTCAGCCTCAATCCGAGGCCCTGACCCAGGTTTCCAAGTTAGTTTCCTGCTGCAACTGCCCTGTACAAACCCTCTGCCCTTGCTGTGGGCTCTCTTTACCTTTGCTGAAACTCTGTTCCTTACTAGAAAATTTCATCTCTTCTCCACCTACTCAAATTCTACCTGTTCTTCAGGACTCACAGCAAATCCTGCCTCCTTCATGAATCTTGATCGTAGCAGCCACCATGATCTCTCCCACTCTGATTTCATTCTGTGTTATGTGTGAACATCATCTACTATGTTTGTTATTGAGGAAAAGAGATTGAGAACTACGGATCAGTATCACTTAATTAACACCTAATTACATCATGCCTTACGTTGTTGTTTAACTAGACTGTATTCTCCTGTCTCGTTTTTCTTTGTTTCCCACAGAGCTATATGCATGTTACCTCTTTACCAAGAGCTCCTTATATGGAGATGGTTTTTTACTGCATTGTCCCCAAACCCCAATAGTTAGAATATCATCTCATAAATATTGCCATATTTGCTCCCCCAATTAATATTCTTATGAGAGGCAATATGGTCTAGTGGCTTGGACCATAGACCCTGGATGTAGAATGTCAGGGCTTGAGTCCCCACTCTGCCCCTTCCTAGCTATGTGACCTTAGAAGAGTCACCTTAACCTTTCTGTGTCTCTGTTTCCTCCTCTGTCAATGGAGATAGTAATTTTATCTACCTCACAAGGTGGTTGGGAGGAGAAATTAATTGATATACCTTAAAGGCCTAATGTGCCTAACACACATTAAGCATAGCAGAGTCTTAGCTATTTCTTTCATTATTGTTTTCCACAACCCTTGGTGAACTGGATATATCGCCTAGTTTGTATCACACACTGGCATGTAGATAGTATGATTTAAGTATAGGTGTCCTTATATAATTTCATTGACTCACTTTTAAAATACCTAATTTATTTAAAACAGAAACTTTTAAAGCAATGGTATCTACAGATTCAAAGTTCTTGATGTCATGGTTTTATATATTTTTTAATTCACATAAAAATAAAATACGTAACTATTAAAATAAAAAATGTTCCTCTGTGTACTGTTATATATGTCCCACATGTGGGATATACTGGCTTAATTGATGTAATATGGAAAAAGAAGAAAATACACTTATCTTTTTGATATTCACCAGGGAATAATCCAAAGTGAAGGCTTTTGGAATGAGCATAGTGCTGTTCAAATTATGGATCTGAGGATGCCTGAGAACAGGTTATTTCCAGCAGGTACCAGAAATCCCAGGATGGGCCTGTTTTATAAGCTTAGTTGGTTCTTGCCTTTTAAGATCATTTTCAACCATTGTGTGGTATTCTCCTAATGAGTTCCAGTTTTCAGAATGGGAACCTTTACAATGCTAGAATCAGGGATAAGAATAGCCTTCCAGAACATTATGCTAAGTGAAACAAGCCAGACACAGAAAGAAAAATACTGCATTATCTCATATGTGGAATTTGGAAAAGTTAAATACACAGAAGCAAAGAATAGAACAGTGGTTACAAGGGGCAGGAGATGGGGTAAGTGGGGAGATATTGGTCAAAGAGTACAAAGTTGCAGTTAGCTAGGATGAATAAGTCTAGAGATCTTTTTTTATAATTATTATTTTTTAGACAGAGTCTTGTTCTGCTGCCCAGGCTGGGGTGCAGTGGTGCAAGCTCGGCTCACTGCAACCTCCACCTCCTATGCTCAAGCAATTCTTGTGCCTCACCTGTGTTCCCCGAGTAGCTGGGACTACAGATGCGTGCTGCCTATGCCAGCTAATTTTTTTATTTTTAGTAGAGACGAAGTTTTGCCATGTTGCCCAGGTTAGTCTTGAACTCCTGGCTTCAAACCATACCATCCACCCACCTTGGCCTCCTAAAGTGCTGGGATTACAGGTGTGAGCCACAGTGCCCAGTAATTCAGAGATTTAATGAACAGCATGAGGACTATAGTTAATAATACCATGTTACATAAGGGAAATTTGTTACTAAATTTTGTGTGCTCTTACCACACACACACATAGACACATACACACACACACACACGCGCACATATAACTATATGAGAAGAAAGATATATTAATGAACTTGAATGTGGTAATCATTTCGTTATTGCAGTAAGTCCTCACTTGATGTCATTGATAGGTTCTTGAAAACTGTGGCTTAAAGTGAAACGATGTATAACAAAACCAATTTTTCCCCTCATCAACATTATGACAGTACAATGTTGAAGGAAATGATATTATTCTGGGCACTGCTTTATGTCATTTCACTTAAAGACGCAATTTCCAAGAACCTTTTGATGACGTTGAGGACTTACTGTACGCGTGTATCAAAACATAAAATTATACATCTTAAATATATACAATTTATATTAAAAATAGAACTGCTCTTGTGAGAAGAGAACAGAGCATAAAGCAGCTATTTAAAAATAGTCATGTACCACATACAGACTTTTCAGTCAACAATAGACCATATGCATAGTGGTGATCTTATCAGATTATAATACTATATTTTCACCGTACCTTTTCTATGTTTAGATATGTTTAGGGACACAAATACTTACTAATGTGTTACAATTGCCTACAGTATTCAGTATAGTAATGTGTTGAAAAGATTTGTAGCCTAGAAGTAGGCTGTACCATCTAAGTTTCTGTAAGTACACTCTATGAGATTTACACAACAACAAAATCACCTAACAATGCATTTCCTAGAATGTATCGCCATTGTTAAGCAATGCACGACTTTATACAACAATTTAATAAAATGTGTATTTGGAAAAAAAAAAAAAAAAGAATACCCCTTCTATTGTAAGTTTTCTGGGCCTTCCTGAGAAGAAAACATTATGTAACCCTTAGACTGAGAACACTCACAACTAATTGAATTAGTGGTATAGGGCAGTTTTATAGACTTTATTGTATTCTTACTTTGTTTCCTCTTACCATAAACCAATAGAGCATGTAGGGCTTTGGTGTACCTCTTTAAATCATGATAATTAATATAACATCACAGAAAACAATATAGAATGAAGGAGTTAGCGGGTATGGGCAATAGAAAGCCTCAGTGTGAACTGATTTGAAGATGCTAGTGAAGGGGGTGCTTAGCTGTGTGTCACTGAACACATGCACACAGAGATCCCTAGGAAGGTCTCTTAGAAAGATACCAGGTGATGTGGAACCACACAACACCTGATTTCTGAGATTTCTTATCCTAATTGGGCTTCTGAATTTAAATCTCTAAATACTTTTTTCACCCTTCTTTTCATTTTTTTGAATGTCTTGTTCTCCTGGAAACCATCATTTGAGAGTGATTTTAGTCATCAGAACCACCAAACATGATAGCTGTTAACAGTATATGTCATTCAGTTGTCAAGAGGTTTATGGCCTTGATTACTTTGTTTCTGGATCTTCCTTATAAATCGTGGAAGCTTCTGCTTGGGCCCTCAAGTCTTGCTGGGTTCATATTTAGTTGGCTCTTTCTGTTGCCTTTTTAGAAAGGTCTGGCTTCACCGTGAGGCCGGTGGCTGGATACCTGAGCCCACGAGACTTTCTGGCGGGACTGGCCTACAGAGTGTTCCACTGTACCCAGTACATCCGGCATGGCTCAGATCCCCTCTACACCCCGGAACCGTGAGTACCTACATTAAAGCCCAGGCCGGACAGAGACCACCACACCACAAAGTGGTCAATGATCCCTTTACTTGAAAATGACTTCGGCCCTGTTTTACTTCCAAACTAATTTCTTTGAGTCAGTGAGAGTCACATCACTCACCTAAAGAAAAAAGGGCTCACTGAAGGTTCAGACTCCTCAGCTGGGTCCGTGGGGGTTCCTGATATTCCAGCTCTGGCTCGTTGCTCTAGCTTTACCCCAACACTGAGCCATCTGCTTGGCCAGATCTCCATTTCTGATGGGGAAGAGAAGGCACAGAAGTGTAAAGTAGACACTAACACATGGTCAGAACATGTGAGGCTCTCTCATTAGGAGGCCTCTTTCGTGTGAAGGAGGTTCATGTCCACACACCATAGCAACTCATTACTAATCCCCTCTCATCTCTTTCATCACCTCCAAACTCAGAACTCTGTGCTTTGCTCTGCCTGCCATTTTAGTTTCTTGACCACTTCTCTAGTCCTGCCCGTCACCTCCAGATATAGATGAGGTTTGTGATTCTTCTCTGGTTTTGTCAGTTTTCCTTTGGGGCTTTTATCCATTCTCTCCTGGACAATGGGTAAGCTGGGAGTGGGGAGAGAAGCTAAGAGGTGATGCTATACTGCTCTGACATGGGTAGGAAGGAGGAGTAAGCTGGGAACACCCACATGTTAATCATTTGGCCTAATCACACATGGGATTGCACAGTCTCCAAGTGTGAAATGCCCTGTATCATATTTCTTTGAGTGCTTTAAAATATGTAACAAGTATTTACTGGGAGACAACTACATGCTTGGATTGTCTGGGAATGAGACAGCATTCCTGCCCTTCCAGGTGAATGGTGAAGACAATGGTTAGCATACAGACAGACAGAGAGGTAATATGGTGTCAGGTGTAAGTGCTTCCATAAAGAGCTAATAAGTGCTGTGAAGACAAAGAGAGCCTGGGGAGGAGACAGAGAGTCCTGGGTGCTGTTTTTTTGGATTGGGTCAGTACAGCTTCTTGGTAAACAACATCTGAGCAAAGACTTGAATGTGTATATGATGGGGTGGAGAATTTCAGGCCGAGAGAACAGCAAAAGCAGAGACCCTGAGGCTGGAAGCTCTGGGGTTCTTTTGCCTTCCTGGGCTCCATTAAAATGAGTGCCTTGCTTTAATCTTACCCCATTGTTCTTCAGGCCACTCAGGGTATCGCTTTGCTTATGATGCTGCTTTACTTGAATGCACTTGTGGTTAATGGGTTGTCATGGTCTTCACTGGGGAGCAGAGAAGCTTTTGAGGTTCAAGCAGTTAAGTAGCTGATGGTAGTGGAAGTGAGCAAGGATAAGTCAAGTCTCTGAAGCACCCCTCCTCTTCCTAGGCTGGCATAAGGCTCACTGTCCAGGTAGGTCCCTGTCGGGTCACTACCTTTTTTTTTTTTTTTTAAGCTTTTTTCGGCTTCCCTGAAAGTGTTTTCAGGGTAAACAAAGGTTACTTATAGGACCCCAGACATTTGGAAAAGAAATGCTTCTTTCAGTGGAGTGAGTGCTCAAAGAAGCATTGTCAGAGTTAGAAAGGCAATCTCTAAATCTAGCCCAGAGGGTTTACAAATGGCCCTGTTTACAAATAGAAGGCACTTTGTTAGTTCCCATTGAATAACTGGCCCTCCTGAGACCTGTGATAGCCGCGCCAATAGGTATGCAGAGAGAGAGAGAGGCAAAGAAATGAGATGTTAGCCACAGAGGATACTGTGTTGCATTTTTACCAAAGTACTTTTGGCCAATTCATTCAGCAAACATTTATGTGCAATGCTAGCAGGGCGGTGCAGTGGATTCAGAGATAAATAAAATATAGCAGCTTTTTTTTTTTTTTAAAGCAGCTCACATTCTGGCAGCAGAGATAGAAACATAAATAACTAGGAAATAGTGTGGTTAGGGTTATAATTAGTGTGTGTACAAAGTGCTGGAGAGCACAGAGGAAGGCACAGTCCTGAAAGGCTTTTCAGAGAACGTATAACCTGTGTGGGGGTCTGGAAGGATGAGCAGAAATTTCATTTTTGTACAAGGCTGGGTGGTGAGTGAAGGGGAAGCTTTCCAAGTCAGGAGAAACAGCAAGTGCAAAGTTGTGGAGACACGCAAGGGGCATACACGTGCAAGGCTTGTTAGACTAGAATAGCCAGGGTACAGTTTATGTAGTAGGGATGAAATGTATCTTCAGGCCATGTTATAAATGACCATTTGTCAAACTCTAGGACATTTGGACTTTATTCTGTAGGCAATAAGGAGCTATCCAAGGTTCTTAGGCATAGTCAGGTATGTGTATTGGAGAAAAATGACTGGGGTAAGGACTGGGGAATTGTTGAGAATGAACCACATGGAAAACCGGCTGGGGAGCTCACATTCTATGAAGGAATATAGTTCATAAGGTGTGGAGCTAGATGAGGTCAGAGGTATAGTACAAGAGAGCACCTATTTGATGCCCTCTTAACACCATAGAGAGGGAAGTAACAATATCCAGTGACTACAATAGGGTTGAGATGAGGGGAGGGCCCCTAAGGTAAGGCTAAGGTTTTTGTTTGGGATGCTGAGTGGAAAGTCATTTCTAATAATGACTGAGAATATTGGAGGAGGATCAAGCTTGGAGGGAAGAGAAAAGGAAAGAGGGAGGGAAGAGGAGGATGGGTTTAGGGTATGGTGTCTGTGAAGTGCCTATGGCTGGAACCTCCAGATGGAGAAGTTTCTTGTAGTTACAAATAAAGATGATAAGCTCAGAAGTGAATACAAAGCACCCACAATAGAGTTGAGTAATTATTTTTCTCCCAAGTCTCCTATGACTACACAGATAAGAGGAGACTAAGCCAGAGGATGGAAACTTGGGATTCACTAACTTGGGGTTGTTTTTACAAGCCCTTTATTTTTTGTGGGTTTCATATCATTTGTATTTTTTTTTTTTTTTTTGACAGAATCTCACTCTGTCACGTGCAGTGGTGTAATCTTGGCTTACTGCAACCTTTGCCTCCCGGGTTCAAGCAATTCTCCTGCCTTAGCCTCCTTAGTAGCTGGGATTACAGGCATGCACCACCATACCCAGCTAATTTTTTGTATTTTTAGTAGAGATGGGGTTTTGCTATGTTGGCCAGGCTGGTCTTGAACTCCTGACCTCAGGTGATCCACCTGCCTCGACCTCCCAAAGTGCTGGGATTACAGGCCATTCATTTGGTTTTTTAAATTATTACTTTATGAATAGGTAATACATATGCATAATTCAGAATTTAAAGTGCACTAAAAGGTATATACTGTGAACAGTGAGTTTCTTTCCATCCTCTGTCCCCTTGATACCCAGTGCATCCTCTCCAGAGGCAACCACTGCTACTAGTTTCCATTTCATCCTTCCAGAAATATACTATGCAGACAAAATTCTCTGTAAAGATCTTTTTAATCCTTGTCTATTGCAAAGTCCTAAGTCCCTTCTCAGCCACATAGTTTGAATCTATAGGTACTATACTGGGAGGGATGTTTCCTGCCCAAGCACTTTCACAGGCATTGTCTTCGTAATGAAATCCCATTTCCTCAATTGAAAACCAACTGGAGGGCAGATTCTCCAATTTATGAAGTTCAGCTTGGCTACTGTGTTTGGTGCTTGTACTGTGCTTCCAAATAGCTGCTTTCAATTGCTGAACTGTTGTAGTGGAGGCTGCACTAATGAGACAAAGGTGAGCCCTGAAGACCCAGGTAGAAAGGGGCATGAAGCAACAAAAAAGACATTATCTGAAAAGAGAATTTTATTTTCGCTTTCAGTCTGGTAGAATGGATTTTGCCATCACAGCTTTCAACACACACTGGATTTTAAACATATCTTCGACTTCTTTTTACATTTTACAATTTTAAAGGCTCTGACTTCTCTAAACCTGGTACATTGGAAACCAAACCTCGCCATTACACAATATATTCCTGTAACAAATCTTCACATGGACCCCCTGAATCTATCAAAAGAAAAAAACAGTGATGGCAGATTAGACTGGTTTCCTGGGCGAAAGTTTTCCGGCCTGGAGGACAATAGAGAACCCCTGGTGAATTAGTGACTTCTGGTTTTCCTGGTGGGAGGAGTTGCTTTTCTATGCATTAATGCCTGGATTGAAAGGTCACTGATCTGCTAGAAGAGGAAATGGACTCTTGCCTTTTCTCCCTTTGAGCAGTGCCTGAGGCAATGAATCTGCATTTCAGTATTGCCCGGCTGCATGCCTTGATCAGCTGTGATTGCAATGTTCTCACTAATCGGGTAAGGAAGTTTGCAAATAATTTCCTTTAAAAAAAATCAATTGGGCCAAATTCAAAGTTATTCCAATTGTAACTTCTCTCTCACTCACTGGACTGAGAGGGAAAGATGCAGAGTTCCAAGTTATGTGGCTATGTGAGCATCGCCTGGCATGTGTACAATGGCAGAACAAAACCTTGAGAAGTTCTCAATCTCCCTGATCTCATTTTTGTCTCTCTGGGAAGTCCATTGTGCGCTCTCTCATGCTATGCCCTCCTGCCACCTCATCTTCTTTTAGAACAGGGTTACTTGCAGATCCGAGGCAGAGAGGGTGCAGTGTATCAGGAAAGCAGTCCTCCTTCAACCCTGGGTCCTGTGGATCGGAATGGAGAGTCAGGCAGAGAGAGGAGAGAGAGAGAGAGAGAGAGAGAGATGGCACAAACCCTGGCAACTAGCAGAGTGTGAGCCCCTAAGGTTCACGGTCAGGTGCCTCAGTGGTCTGTTTAAAAGGCAAAGTGGGGGCGCAGTCTGCTAGGTAGGAACGATAACTCACAATTCTTTTCACTGGCTGCCAGCTTGGTATATATGGGTGCGGTGTTCTATTTCTAATGCCAAGGCAGCACCCTTTGCTGTGTTGTTCCTATTCCACACATCTCTTCTTTTCTGCTGGTGTCACTTTTCAAATCAAAGAGCAAACTTTCAGCATTAAGGAATAATTCAGGGTACCAGTGACTAATACTGCAACTTATATTGCCATAATACAATGAAATACATTTGTGTTAAGGAACATCTTTTTTGTTGCAGTCGACCAGTTTAGAGGCAATTAATGTTATTTTTAAATATAACTGTTTAAAGGCTTTGCGGTCAGGTGATTTTTCTTATAATTGCTGCTGTTTAATTTTATAAGGAAAATAAAAGTGAATTATTTCTGACACTATTTTTCATCCATTTCTAAGTAAAGTAAATGAATTTTTTGCTTAACCCTTGCTTATTAGGAAAGCTTGGTTGCTCCCGTCTTGATTGAACAGATGCCTCTCACTAGGTCCATAATGAGAGGAAAAATGTGAAGTTTTCTTTCCCAACTTTTCCTCCTTGTTCCCACCTGAGAGGTTCTGGGACTTGGGCCCTGGCAGTTGTTGGTGTTTTTAATATCGGGCCTTGCTGAAGTCATCTCAGCATGGTCTTCCTGCAGAGCTGGGAGGATAAACCAGAGCTTTATGGAGTTTAACTTGCATGCCCACGAGCTGTGTTTAGCTTAAACTTGTTCTTTCCCATAGGACATGCGAGCCTGGTGCCAAGCTTCCTGCTCATCCACCTGGCTTCTTCCATAGCACTATTACCATTCTTGCTGCTCAGGATTGCAGAGCAGAATTATTACCAGTGATTCTTGGAAAATGGCATGTTCCCAGAAAGCCGGTCCCATCTGGCCTCCCTTTCCTGCTTTGTAACTGGTGCACATACCCTCAGTTTGGTAGCCATCCTCTAACTTAAGAGAAGTCTGGTTTGGGCTATACTGAGGGCCAGTTAAGAGGTTAGTGGCCTCAAGACCTGAAAATACTTGAACTCCTTCCATCCTCTAGCATAGATAATCTTGACAGCAACCACAACAGCAGTAGCAACAATACTTTTACTATGAATAGCAAACAAACATGTCTACTATATATCAACTGGACACAGGTTTACTGTTAATAGCACCTGACACTATTTTTTGTGTTATGTATGGATGAACTCACCTAATACTACAACACTTTGAGTTGTTATTATTATTATTCTGAGTTTATACATGAGGAAATGAGGCACAGAAAGGTTAAATACATTGCCCAAGGTAACATAGCTGGTAAGTATGTGAGTCAGGGTTTGAAATTCAGGAGTAATACCAGCACCTGTGGGCTTAGCCACTATTTTGTTAATCAGTAACACTAAACAGAAATACTCACAACTTATTTCTATGCTGAAGGTGAATAGCATTTTTGTTGTTGTTGTTTTCCAATGGTACATTTTGTAGAAGAGATTTGAAAAGACTCCTTTCTTTTTTTTTTTTTTTTTTCAGATGGAGTCTCACTCTGTTGCCTAGGCTGGAGCACAGTGGTGCGACCTTGGCTCACTGTAACCTCCGTCTCCTGGATTCAAGTGATTCTCCTGCCTCAGCCTCCTGAGTAGCTGAGATTACAGGGGGCCGCCACTACGACTGGCTAATTTTTGTATTCTTAGTATAAATGAGGTTTTATCATGTTGGTCAGGCTTGTCTCAAACTCCTGACCTTGTGATCTGGCCACCTTGGCCTCTCAAAGTGCTGGGATTACAGGCATGAGCCACTGTGCCTGGCCTTGAAAGGGATACTTCCTTACTTTTATTTGGTGACCCTGATTTGCCAGAACCATAAGACTGTTTATGGCTATTATATAGTTTAGTGCTGTGCTGCTCCATCCAGTCCTTGGCCGAACTTCCTGGTTCCTTGGAGGCCCACCTTCTCCTTTGATCTTCACAAGGTCACAGTTGGTCTGCCCCATTTATCAAGAGGAGGAGGCATCTGCTGTCTCACTGGGAAAAAGAAGGGGACAGCACCTCTCTACAGTATTGAGCATATCTTATATGCTAGGCTTTTCTAAGCACTGCAGACCCAAATATGAACATGGCCTCACCTCTGTCCTGGAGAAACTTACTCCTTCTTAAGTGCTAAAGTACCTTCTGAAAGGGCAGTAATACAGATAGGAGACTGCTGTGTCCTCAGGCAGAAGGACCTGCCTGCCCAGAAATGTAGGCCCCACTCTCAGCTCCCAGCGTGACTGTCAGCAAGCCATTTAACCTCCCTGTGTGAGCGATGATGAAATAACACTTTGATCTTTGGAGAGAAAAAAAGCTTTATAAAAATACCAAGTAAGTCCACCCTTACTCGGCACCTCTTAAATTCATGTGGAGTGCTAATGTGCATCATAAAATTCCAGTGCGTCCTTAGTTACAAGGCCATGTTCCTAGACCTGGACTCCCAAGTTTTCAATCATAATATTGTGTCTAGTTTTGTGAAGTGCCTAAAAGCAAAAATAACCCCTGAGGCTTCTTATAGTCTTTTGTCTCAAGAGCTTATGCATTCTAACAATATACATTCTACTTTTTAAAAGTCCTATACATTATTTAAAATGTGCAGTGTGAAACCAAAATTGCATCTAAGTGTCTGCTGGAACCCTGTTTTTGTTCTTTTAGGCTGTTTTCTGTAGTGACTTGGGATAAGGCTTCAATGCTTCAGCCACCCTTCTTCTTCTTCTTCTTCTTTTTTTTTTTTTTTTTTT
>NW_012101987.1:143780-144818 GCF_000951045.1 Mandrillus leucophaeus | reverse complement strand
TTAACTCTGACACTAGGGTATATGCTTTTGACTGTTGTGTTATATTGCTTTCTTAATACACTGAACTCGGAGAGGTGGAGAGAAAGTTAAATATCACGCTTCAATGCTTCAGCCACCCTTCTTCTTCTTCTTCTTCTTTTTTTTTTTTTTTTTTTTTTTTTTTTTTTTTTTTTTTGCCGATTCAAAGCAGGATTCCTTATGTCACTCTTCCCTACCCCTGCACCCAGTTCTGTTTTCCTTGTGTGGAGCCCATAATCCAAAATTAGCACTCAGAAGTACCTGGCCCAAATCAAAATTTATATTCCTCCAGCACTCTGTAGTCAGGGAGAAGTTCATTATGTATTTTCAGGTGTGGAAGACTGAGATGACCAGGGAGAAAATTTTCCAGGAGTATTTGCATTTTTAAATTGCAAGTTCAGAAGAAGAAATCTAAAATGATTGAATTTTATGCAAGAAAGAAGTAATCACTGTTCATACCTCTTTACTACCGTGTAGAGAATTACATCTATGGATGGGCACAGAAGCCACCACAAGAGAGAAGGAAAGAGGGAGCAGACATTTCCCAAACACATTCTGTTTGTCTGGCATCATCCTACTCATCTCTATTAGGTCAACAGGATTGTCACCATTTTACAGATGGCAATTCCAAGGTTCAAAGAAGTCAGGTAATTTCCCTAAGGTTACACAACTAGAAAATAGCAAAACCAAGTTCTGGTCCAAAGCCTTTACGTGACACTGGAAATTAGGAAAACCATATTTGAGTTTCACTTGGATTCACTTCTATTTGGAGCAATAGAGCCCCATCATCACCTGGTCTATTCAGTTGAGTTAAAAAAGCAGTTATTGAGCGTATCTGATGTGCTAGGCTTTTCTAAGCACTTCAGACCCAAATATGAACATGGCCTAATCTCTATCCTAGAGAAACTTACTCCTTCTTAAGTGATAAAGTACCTTCTGAAAGGGCAGTAATACAGATAGGAGACTGCTGTGTCCTCAGGCAGAAGGACCTGCCTGCCCAGAAATGTAGGCCCCAGTCTC
>NW_012101987.1:128057-143730 GCF_000951045.1 Mandrillus leucophaeus | reverse complement strand
CAGACCCAAATATGAACATGGCCTAATCTCTATCCTAGAGAAACTTACTCCTTCTTAAGTGATAAAGTACCTTCTCAAAGGGCAAAACTTATTCGAGTATGATAGGCTTAGATATAAATACAATGTAATGTAATGAATAATAATACCTAACTGATGGGAACTAAGATTTTCCATGCATTCTCTTACTACATCGTTTAATAATGTAAGAGATGGCTGGGTGCGGTGGTTCACGCCTGTAATCCCAGCACTTTGGGAGGCCGAGATGGGCAGATCAC
Source organism: Mandrillus leucophaeus (assembly GCF_000951045.1). NCBI lineage: Eukaryota > Metazoa > Chordata > Mammalia > Primates > Cercopithecidae > Mandrillus > Mandrillus leucophaeus. The sequence continues at coordinate 143,455 of NW_012101987.1, read as the reverse complement.
CTGAGGTCAGGAGTTTGAGACCAGCCTGGCTAACATGGTAAAACCGCGTCTCTACTAAAAATACAAAAAAATTAGCTGGGTGTGGTGGTGGGTGCCTGTAATCCCAGCTACTCGGCAGGCTGAGGCAGGAGAATCTCTTGAACCCGGGAGGCGGAGCTTGCAGTGAGCTGAGATGGGGCTACTGCACTCTAACCTGGGCGATATGAGGGAAACTCCATCTCAATAAGAGAAAAAATAATATAAGAGAGAAGAAATCTTACAATCTCCATTTTATAGATGAGAAAACACTATGTCTGTGCTGTCCAATATGGTAAGATGTGGTTACCTACATTTATTAATTAAAATTAAATAAAAGTACACATTTAGTTCTTCAGTAGCACTAGTGACATTTCAAGTGTTCAGTAGACACCTGTGTCAAGTGGCTATTATATTGGATGGTACAGCTACAGAACATTTTTATTGTTGCAGACAGTCCCATTGGACAGTGCTGCTCTAAGTAATTTGCCTACAAAAGAATATGAGAGATGAACTTAACTCTGACACTAGGGTATATGCTTTTGACTGTTGTGTTATATTGCTTTCTTAATACACTGAACTCGGAGAGGTGGAGAGAAAGTTAAATATCTCTTATTTCTCCAATAAATAAGAAATACTTCAGAAATGGTGGGTTTATTAGGTCATACTTGCATTGCTATAAAAAATACCCAAGACTGGGTAATTTATAAAGAAAAGGGGTTTAATTGGCTCATGGTTCTGCAGGCTGCACAGGAAGCATAGCGGCATCTGTTTCTGGGGAGACCTCAGGAAGCTTCCAGTCATGACGGAAGGCAGAAAGGGAACAGGCACTTCACATGACAAAAGGAGGAATGAGAGAGAGAGAGTTAGAGGGAGTGTGCAACACACTTTTAAATGACCAGATCTCGGAAGAACTCACTCACTATCCTGAGGACAGCACCAAGAGGATGGTGCTAAATCATTCATGAGAAATCCACCCCCGTGATCTAGTCACCTCCCACCAGGCCCCACCTTCAACATTGGGGATTACATTTTAACATGAGATTTTGGTTGGGTACAAATATCTAAGCTATATCAGTAGGGAGCTAGTGACATACTAAACAGAATTTCCATTGCAGTCTTTCTGTGGTCCCTCTAAGAACTGGAAATTGTTTCTTTTGATGCATCAGGAAAGTTTGTACTTGCTATTTGATTGCCTTTTTCTGAAACCAGATGGTGACTTTTGCTAGGAGTTATTCTAAGATTATGCCTTGTTTACTTTTAAGCCCGAGTTCCTAATATAGCACCTGGTACAAATAGGCACACAATGAACTAAATTTTAAGAAAGACAACTATAATATCTGCCAGTCTTAAAAGAATTGTAATAAAGAAGAGAAACATCAGTGCACGCCCATGTGATTCCTAAGGGAAAAAGCAAAGAAGATTTTCTCCAGGGCAACATCCAGGTGCCCGACTTAAAAAAAAAAAAAAAAAAAGAAAAAGAAAAAAAGTGACTTTGTAGTTATACTATGATAGGAATATAAGAAGGAGTGAGCATAAGAATTGCCTAAAATCTTATCTGGGTCAGATTTTACAGTATGCTATTTTAAATCGAAACTAAAGAAACTCTGTATATGGCTCCAAAACAAGCCCTGAGAGAAAGTTGCCTCACTACCAAGTTAATTCCCCTTATCATCTTTTGCAATGAAAGCAAACCAAGTCACCTGTCTGCAATGCATCCCAGTGTGTTATCCCACATTACTTGCATTTACCCACCAAATGTTGTGTGAAAGCCGAAAAACGCACCCTATTTTGCCTCCCAGCTCATCCTCCTGCTTCCTTTTATTAATGCAAAGTTTCCACCTCTCCCACTCATCTGCCTTTCCTTCTCTTCATGATTTAGCTAAAGTGTTGGCTTCTGTGTCATTTAGAGCAAACAAAACCTATAGAAATACGTTTTAAAAGACAGATGTGCAGATTTGGGATGGGAAGCAAATGTTGGACGCTCACTCAATGCCTCGTAAAGGCTTTAATTTACACCAAAAATAAAAAGGAGTTGTTCAACATGTAGTGCAAGGAGTCAGCTTTGAAAACTGATAAGAGGAGAAAAATGCCAGACTCATTTTGAATTTGAACTTGACAACCAGAACCCTTATTTCTTCATAGCAAAATGATGGCTACTTTCTTGGACTGAGTTAAGAATTTCCCAGAGACATTTCACCGAGGCTCCTTTGTGGACCTATTTCTGCAGGCTTTAGAATCCCCCTAGCAGGGCTTATCAGAGAAGATTCCAATTTAGAGCAGCAAAAGTTTAGTGTCTGATATCAGCTCTTGCTTTTTTTTTTTTTTTTTTAATAAAAAGGAGACATGATGTTTTACAGTGTTAACAGCTTTGAAAGGTCTTGTATTTCCAGTGAACAGAGCACGTTTGTAAAAAGGACTCTAAAAAGCATTATTCAGGCAAAAATGTATCAAAGCGATAGGAGTTAAAAAGAGAAAAGTTTGCTGATGTAGAGATTGGAGGCAGCATGTGCTGACAGGTGCAATTATGGCCAAATAATTGAATCTTTTTGGAGAGATCTGGTGAGATAAGGCAATAGTCGTGAACTCACATCAGAAACCTGTTCATAATTAGATACTCAGGGGTTCGGCTGTGGATGATACAACCAAAGTAGGGATCTCAAACTACTTTACATGCAGGACCCAGTGCAGTGGCATTTGCACTTTGTAAAATAAAGTTTAATAGCATAATTTCAGCCCAGCAGACCTTAATTGGTACAGAGGTTAGAGAGAAGGTTTTTGCGGTCTGCAGTCTCCTTCAGACTACTCATAGCCTGGAACCCCTTTCTGCCCCAAAGAGTGGAGGTCACTTCAGCTTCTAAGTCCTCTGGTCTCAGAGAATCTAAAAAATGTAAACTTTTCAAAGTTAATGAATTGCTTTTATTAGTAATGTTAAAAATCTTTGCTCTCTGGTTGAAGAATTTCCAGGCACTTCAATTTCCTTTGTCTACATGTACCTTAGCCAAAGACAGTGGGATAGAGAACAATATGGTGTTTATTTCTGAGAATGTTTCACCAAAGACATAAAATGTAATAACCTTGTTCTTGGTCTTGAAATACAGGTGCTCAAAGCCTTGGCCCCATGACATACTGTGTCCACACTTTGTTCAGGAATCTGAAGGGAAGGTCTTTCTCAGGGTCTCTGCATGGAAATGGAGCTGAGAAGGGGGCACAAGCTAGCAAAATACAGCATAATCATTTCTACTTGTGATAGAGCAAAGGGTATATCTGAGGTTCCATTAATAATTCTGCTAGACATCTCGCTTCAGGCTTTCATTCTTAATGAAACAATATAACTCACTCTGCCGTATTGTATGATTCTTTTCTTCCAAATTTATAACTTCTTTTATCCTCTTCTTTGTGTAGTTAGATTACTTTGTCATTGTGATGGTATTAAAGGTTCTTAAGTTGGCTAGTGAGTTATAGGTTTCTGATAATGACATCTTAACACTCAGGTGATAGCTCCTTTTTCTACCATGGAGAACTGACTCCTGAATGTCTTTGGATCTCTAGTATTTTCCTAACTGCTAACTTTTCACCTTACCTTCTACCAGTAAGCTTTTGGACTCCATTAGTATCTAAGTAGACAGAAGACTGTCTTTTGGATTGGCCTTCTTCAAGTATTTAACAAGTTCAAAGGTAAATTCCGTATTGCACCAAGCATCTAACACCACTGTAGCTTTGACCTACCCTATTCTCTTCTTACGTTATGAAGCATTTAGCACAGTGCCTGGCTCATAGTAAGCATTCACTATAATTGTTACTTTAGTTTCTGCTCATCTTGTTTATGCAATGAGAGAATATTCATCATCTTCAGTATTTTCTTGGAGTTGACATAGTGACTAATTTAAAATTATTGTTGCCACATCTTTTGCCTGGATCAGTGGGAGCTCTTTAGCATTTACATCATGAGCTACAATGGAGGTTTTCAGATTTTTCCATGGTGGGTTACTTGATCTTAATTCCAAAATTGGCGCAGGCGGCATGACCTTTTAAAAAATTGATCAGAAGAATGAGTCCATAGGGTCCACTCCCGGCTTAGAAGTATTGGACTTCTAACTGAATCAAATGCACATGGAGAAGGAATTAGTTACCCATCTACCTCTCAGTCACCACCTTTCATTATTCTTCAGTATCATGATGTAATTTTAGTGGGATTAAACTTGAGCAGCTCTCAATTACATAATCACATTCAGTTGTAGTTTTAAGTACTGGTTGCTTGAAGCTTGCTAGGAGAGCTCCTAGAGTCATCAGTTATGACAGTGAATCTCAGCCCTGGCTGTGTCTTATTATTCACCTGGTGAGAGTTTAAAAAAAATGCTCAGGTTTATCTCAGGGAGCCTGATTGAATTAGTCTAAGGCAGGGCCTAGTCATTTGGTATTTTTAAAACACTGCTCAAGTGATTTGGAAAGTTGAGAAGCACTGAGTTGGAGGAAAAGAGACTTAGGAAATACTGACTACATTTCTTACTTGCGCTAGCTAGCTTGACTAAACTCTCTTCCTACGGCCTAAGCTATGTACGCCCCAGCCCCTTTCTTGCTTACACCATATCTACAAATTGAAACAACAGAGAGCTGAAAGAGTGTAGGTTTGGAGTTCAAAAAATTTGATTTCGAACCTTGTCTCTGGGCTGGGTGCAGTGGCTCATGCCTATAATTCCAGCATTTTGGGAGGCCGGGGTGGGAGGATTGCTTGAGGTCAGAAGTTCAAGACCAGCCTGGGCAACATCGTGAGGAACCCACCCCAACTTCCACCCCTGACATTTCTACAAAAAATTAGCCAGGTGTGGTGGCATGTGCCTGTAGTCCCAACTGCTTGAGGGGCTGAGGTGGGAGGATTGCTTGAGCCCACGAGGTCCAGGCTGCAATGAGCTGTGATTGCACTACTGTCCTCTAGCCTGGGCAACAAAGGGAGATCCTGATTAAAAGAAAAGAATTGTCTCTGTCTTTGCTAAAAATGTGGTAGCTTAGGAAAAGATTCTTAGATTTACTAAATTTTAGCTTCCTCATTTGTTAAATTGGAATAATAAAGCTTCTCTTATTTATATTTATTATTCCTTTATAAAACACGTAAGGAAAGGTTCAGTCACCAATGTGACTTGAAAACATTTAGCACATTACCGAGTACATAGTAGGAGCTCAGTATATTCTCTCTCTCTTCTTTATTTTTCATTTCTTCATATGTAAAATGAAGGGCTTGGATTACATTTAAATGCCCCTATACCCTGAAATCCAGTGCATCTGCTTCTTTGCCATAAGCAATGCGATTGAAGAATAACAACCTCATATTCCTTTTTTAAAAAAAAAAAACAAATTCAGTTCAGTTCATGTACAAAAAAGGAAGTTATTGACACAGTTGACAAGGGATGAATTTGGAGTTTGTTTCAGTATCCTGTTCACTATTCTCAATTGGCTGCCCTTTCAACCTGCTCTCTATGAAGTAACTGGCCAAGGTTGGGGATATGGTTTGGATTGTGAGAATAAGACTTTTTGATTGAGTGATTGAGTGATGCTATCTATTTTATGTGGGCATCAATCTTGGCCCTTGACCGTCATTCATTTGCTTCAACTGTGTGACCATCCAACATACTTTATAATTGTGATAATGATAGCACCTGGTATTTGTATTCTAGCACCTATTTGAAGTGATAGATTTCAGAGGAGTACAAGTGAAATCAAAAATATCTTTTAATTACTACCTAGGTAATTGGTGTTTTTTTTGGTCAGTAATTTAAAATGTTCCTGCATCTCAATCCATTCCCAGACAACCATAGGGTAATTCATTCCATTACAGCTTGGTATCATGGAACAGTTCATTATTCATGGCAATGACTCAGGAAGGCATCTGCCTTGTATTGTTGTGAAAGATACCTGTCTTTTGCCCACTTATCTGGCTCCAAATGAAAGCTCAGACAAATGAGAGGGGTTCCAGGCTTCTATTATTACCTAGTTCAGGCTAACCAAAGCAGAGAACTGGGAGATTCTTATAGTGTGTTATCACGAGAAAGTTGCTTATATTAGAGGTATAAATCATCTACTGGAAAAGCTACTTTGATGTTGATGACAATAGAATCCTCTCCCGTTACCCATTGCCTGGCAAAGTGTAACAGAGTTGCAGTACAACTTAAGGGTTAACAGCAAAAGTTTAAAAATCATGACAAATTGGATTCCAATTTTGCCTTCCTCACTATCTATGGCAAGAAACAGCAATTTTTTTTCTGTAAAGGGTCAGCTAATTAATTATTTTGGTCTCAGTCACAACTACTCAACTCTGCAGTGTGGTCAAAAGCGCCACAGGTAATACACAAGTGAATGGGCATGGCTATATTCAAGAAAAACTTTTTTTTACAAAAACAGGCAATGGAACAGATTTGGACCATGGCTGTTGTTTTCCTATCCGTGATCTACAGGATCCTGTGCTAACAAGTTACTTCAATTCTCTAAGGTTATTTTGAGAATAAAAGAGATAATGCATACAACAAAACACCTACCATGTACTTGGCATATAGTAAGAACTTGAAAATGGTAGTTGCTTTTATGTTATTAAAATATTATATATCATATGTTTTAATTGCTGTTGATTATGAGATGCACTGGGATTTCAGACATATTAAAATGATTAAAAAGTCCAAGGATTGATGAACTATAGTAACTAATTAATTATAGTGACAAGGTCTTATTTAGGATTTTAAGTTGTGTTCTACCAGTGGTAATTTAAAGCTTCTTATACAACATGTCTTTGTGATGTCTTTGTCAGAGACACATGCCATGAACTCTTGGGACATGTTCCACTACTTGCGGATCCTAAGTTTGCTCAGTTTTCACAAGAAATAGGTCTGGCGTCTCTGGGAGCATCAGATGAAGATGTTCAGAAACTAGCCACGGTGAGTTCATTTTCAACTTAAAACCAGTTATATTTATGTCTATTTGTAAGGTAAAGAAAGCTTCAGGGTTATTGACTATGAGTTATCGGTAAATTTTCTGGAGAAAGCATGGTGAACTTACCTTTTCCTGTGTTGTATTCTTTTGAAGCACAATGAGTTCTCAGCTTATTGACCACCAAAACATTTGTATTTTATCATTCTTGTTCAGGGGTCAGCTAGAGATAAAGGGCTAGATAGTAAACATATTAGGTTTGTGGGTTGTAAGGTCTCTGTCAGAATTACTCAGCTCAGCCACTGTGGTATGAAAGCAGCCACAGACAACAAAAAAGTAAATGAGTGTGACTGTGTCCCAATAAAACTTTATTTATAAAAACTGGTAGTGGGCCAGATTTATCCTGTGTGCTGTGGTTTGCTGACCCTCACAGAAATATTAGTAATAGTAAAAGGCATGCATTTATGATAAAGTAGGGGTTGCCCCTAAAACTATCTCTGATTATTCTAGATGGTTGTAGTCAGACATAATTTGAGTCAACAACCAGTAAGATACTCAGGCTCAACAATTATTCTAAGTACAAAGCCAGAAAAATATTTAATGGATGTTATAGTATCTTCCTAAAACTGAAGTTCTTCTGAAAACAAGCAATATGAGAGGAAAGGTCTAATGTTGGCTGCTACCTTTAAGATGCTGAAGGACCAGATCTAGCATGCTCATATGCCTTACCCTAGCTCCATTTCTAAGGGTCCAGGAAGAGAAAAAGCAGTTTTAGCCAACCCATTACCTACAGGGACCAGTCAGTTAGCCTAGTGAGCAAAACCACCAGGGGATGAAAAATGTGTTCTTAAATTGTATGTATTCAGCACAGGTACACAACAGTGGCATATTTGATATACAGGAATATTCTTCATTTCCGCTCAGAAATAAGTTTTCTCCTGGATTTCTTGAAAACACACAGATCTTTCAGTACATCTTTTGTTTCCTACTTTTGATAAAGATATAGGAACTGGGAAATATTTCTCAACTAAAAGTTAAATAGCAATGCAGAAGCCATCTAAATGGCAAGGACCTCTGGGGTCAGTATGGAGATGAATAGTCTCTGGTGGTGGCTGTGGTGGACGAGGGACAGCGTGTCTCTTGTATGGCAGGTGCTCAGCTTCCACTGCTTGTTGCCAGAGGTGGGATGCAGGACTTTGTGTTGCTAGAAATCTCATAAATTTTTTTAGAGAGACTGGCAATCTAGATTTCTAAATGAAATGTAATGATTTTTAAACGTTGGCTTAATAAAAAAAATCCCACTATTATGAGCTGAAGAAAATATATTTGTAGACTGAATCTAGATCTTGACTTCCAATGTGTAACTTCTGGTATAAGGATTGTATCTCATGTATATTGGCTATCCATCATGATATAATAAATTATCTCAAAGCTTAGTGGCTTAAAACAACAAACATCTGTTATATCATAATTTCTATGGTTGGAAATTTGAAAGCAGCTTAGCTGAGTGGTTCTGGCTCAGGGACTCTCAGGAGGTTGTAGTCAAGATGCTGGCTGGGCCTGTAATTGTCTGAAGGTTTGGGAATTGGCTTCCAAAATGGCTCACTCATGTGGCTATTGGCAGGAGGCCTCAGTTCCACACTGTGTGCGTCTCTCCTTAGGCTACTTATGGCATGGCCACTGGCATCCTCCACAAGTGATGAGAGAGAGTGAGAGCAAGGAGAAAGCTGTGATATCTTTTGTGGCTTGATCAGATGCTGTTCACATTGGCCATATTCTGTTCATTAGAAGGGACTCATTTCAGCCCACACTCAACTGGAGTGGAATTAGTTTTCACCATTTGGAAAAAGGATTGGCAAAGTATTTGTGGATATATTTTAAAACCACCATATCGTGAGTTGTTAGTTCTGAAACCTTGGTTCTGGTTTTAAATGCCTTGTTTTGGAACCTTTTCTGTGCCTTTCAGACTTGCCTTGACATTTTCTGGTTTCATTCTTTGACTCCCTTCCGTCTATACCCTTGATCATGGAGCAAAATATATTGCTCACTTGTCTGACTTTGAATAGCCATAAACTGATACTCGATGGCCAGGCTGTGTGGAGCTGACTTGTGTGCGTGTATGTGTGTGTGCATGTGTGCATGTGAACATGTGCATCCAAATAGAGGAGAAGAAGAAAAGCAGGAGTTTATGAATGTAAATGTAGGTGGATCCTCGTGAGTGCTGTTAATCCTTTTTTTGTTTTATTTTTATTATTAGTATTTTTTTGAGACAGAGTCTCCCTCTGTTGCCCAGGCTGGAGTGCAGTGGTGCAATCTCGACTCACTGCAAGCTCCGCCCCCCAGGTTCATGCCATTCTCCTGCCTCAGCCTCCTGAGTAGCTGGGACTACAGGCGCCCGCTACCATGCCTGGCTAATATTTTTTTTGTATTTTTAGTGGAGATAGGGTTTCACTGTGTTAGCCAGGATGGTCTCCATCTCCTGACCTCATGATCGGCCTGCCTCGGCCTCCCAGAGTGCTGGGATTACAGGCGTGAGCCACCGCGCCTAGCCTGTTAATCTCTTTTTAAAAAGCAGTGACATGAATACTGTTTTATTGTCCTTTATTTTTATAGTCCATCAAATTATGATTAATTAATTCCATCATTCAAATTACACTTATAAGGAATATGACATTGTCCTCCCCACTTTTTGGAAAATTATAGCTTATATCGACAAAACAGATTTTTTAAGAGGAAGTTTGTACTGAATCTTTAAAGATGAGAAAAGATAGTCAAGTGGAGAAGAGTGAAAGAGGGAATAGAGGAATCTGATTATTCTGACTAGTTTCAGTCAGAATAATCTCTCCGGTTTGGCAGGGCTGTGTTCCTTTATGGGGGCTCTGGGGCATGATCCGTTTTGTTGCTTTTTCCACCTTCTTGAGGCGGTCTTCATTCTTTGGCTCATGGCTTTCTTCATTCCTCTTTAAAGCCAGCAACGCTGCATCTCTTCGATCTTGTTTCTGTCGTCACATCTCTCTCTCTCACTGACCAAGACTGAGAAAGGTCCTGTGCTTCTAAGGGCTTCTGTGATTAGATTGGGCCTACCCGGATAATTTATGATAATCTTCCCGTCTCTCTATGTGTGGCCATCATCAACATCTGCAAAGGTAACATATTCACAGGTTCTGGGGATTAGGGCATCAAAATCTTTATAGGATCATTACTCTTTGTTTCTACTTTTACACTTTCTGGAAAAAACGAATACTCATACCTTGAAATCTATTTTACTAGGCCAGCAATTTGTAGGATGAGTAAGTTTTCTTTAGGAGCTTACATTCCTTAGGATAATTCCAACACTCTTGGCCTTGGGTTGCTTGAGCTCCAACAGCTAAAAACACTTCCATCTGGTAGAGAACATTAGGCCATTAATCATGTTTCACCATCTCTCTTTCTCTCCCTCTCTCTTTTATTGTCCTTTCCCTGAAATGTACCTGCTTTTTTGCAAAAGTCAATTTAAGCTACCAGGTATTCTTTAAATGGCTAAAGGATCCTAGCTACCATGAGGTAGGGACAGGGGAAAAAAAAGAGCTGGTAGTTTCTTCAAGAAACTCACAGTCTAGTACTCCAAAATACAAAAAGCCCAGAGTCAATATTATTTTTTATTTATATACGTGAGTAGTTATGTAGAAGAAATGGATTTAGCTGAATATTCACCGTGTGTGAGTGAGTTCTGAGTTCAGTGTTGGAGGCTGGGCTTCAGGATAGGGGGCAGGAGCCGGAAGAGATGGTCTTCTCTGTATAGGTCATGGGTAGGAAGGATCAAGTGTCCACCAAGGAGGTCAACCTACCTGCAGTCTTATGATGATTTTGAAAGCTTAAAAAAAAGCGTAAACTTGCAAAGGACTTAACATAAACACTTTAAATGCAGTGAAGAATTTGGGATGGAGTAGGGTTGGGTGTTTGCCTCACCATGGTTTTGCCTGATTCACTCATTTCTCTTTTCTTTATATTGCTTGAGCTCCCACCCCAACTCACTCTGACTTTCTCTCTCTCATGAACCTTCCAGTTCCAAATTTTCCCAATTCTATAGACTGCCCATTTACTTCAAATAGTGTTTTGCAGACCAAAGAGAAATTTGGAAGGCTTTTTCTGTATTATGTGGAGAGTATGGAGGAGGATAACCTCATACAGTGTGAGGAGGCTAAGGGAGATTGTTCCTGAGATGATACTAAAACTGCTATTGACTTCAAGAGCCACATACCATCCATCAGTTAAGAACAAAGTGAATAGAAAATTGCCAGAAGATAGTCTTGGGGGAAAACACACACACACACACACACACAGATTCCAACCAGGCAATTTCAAAGTAAGCCCTGGCATAAATAACCTGTTGGATACCATGCATATTAATGAACCTCAAGCCATATACTGAAACTAGAAGGCAAATTTAAAGACCCACTTGCAGAAACAAAAAGTTTAAGAGCTCAGGTCTTACTGGCAGGGATAAAAAGTCCATGGCAGGGGGATAGTGGTAGCTAGCAAGGCCAGAGGAGAAATAGAGGTATTATTAGCTGATTTCCTCCAAGTTGTTGACATTAAGTCTTCTGAAGAAGTAGAGGAAAATGAGCAATGAGATGCACCAAAGGAGAAAAATCTATAGAGAGGACAAATGGAAAGCCATGGAAATCACTATTTATGCAGAACAATGAGACAGGCCATATTACTCTTTGACTCTAGGTGAGATTTATATTATTAATGACTCTGTTTCTATAGTGCCTGTTTTTCCTTTTTTAGTGAATTTAAGCACTTAGGAAAAAGAGAGTCATGCCTAGTGAAAGCAGACACGTAATAACTTTCTGTGATGTACTATCAACAAATCCATCTAAAGAAGAAAATAACCTCCGCTAGGACTAATCGGCAATGCCAAACTCTTTGTCCAAAGCAGCTTTTGAACTTCTTGGTCTGATTTTCCAAGGTACTAGACTATATTGCCTATGGCTACTCTATCTCCTTGCTATATTTCTATAGAATATTTATTTTGACATTTTAATAGTGCTCAGTTTTGAGAATAAAGCTATCTCTGCTGTTTAATGGGGGCAATGGTTTCTATGCCCCGAGAACCATTTAAATGAACTCTTTTGTATCTGAAGAAATTGATGACAATACTTAGAAAATGTATTTCAAGTGCATTGTTATACATGTAAATAAATTGCCCTCTGGTGGGTAATAAATAAGACCACTGGTTGTGGCAGCATTACTCTCTTCATACTCATCATGGCTGTCCAAGGTCTGTGTGTGATAGATATGCAAAAATATTCCCAATAAAGGCTGCTTAGAGTGTGTTATACTTTTGAGACCAGCTATTTACCACTGTAGCACTAGTGGAAGTGAATTTAATAGATTAGTGTGTATGTTAGGAGTGGTAAACTTAAATGTTACTTCAGTGGCCAGCTAGGTAGCACACACGTGTGAAACAGCCTGATATAAGAAAATAAGGAGTATTAGAGCATGTGGACAACTGGAGAATATATATTATGCTAAAGGGCTTCAAATTCAAAAACTGAAACAAGACAAAATGTTCTTTGGCTGCGAGTGGTGTCTGCAAAAAGCTGAAACAGAACTACAAGGCTCTCAATTCTCTGTCCTTGTATCTACAGTTAAATTCTACCTTAGACTAGACCATCCTTGAGGGACAAGCCCATGCTAGATTCTTCTTTATATCACATTGCACATTCTCAATTACTGTTTTCTGGACAGCACAATATTTTTCCTAAGAAAAGACAGCGATTACAGTGTTCAGTAGAGATAAGTATCTTATTGCAGTTGAGAGGTGACTGCTTGTGAGTTATAACTTTAAACCTGTTACAAACAACGACTCTCATACATATGCACTGAACATGTGTCAAATATTTATTTAAAACCCATTAATGAGGGAAAAGCAGGATGGTAAATCTAGCTCAAAGAAGAATTTGAGGAACCAAGAATATATAGTCACTGAAGGAAAGAATCTTGAAATAAGATGCAAAATGGTTAATGTTCTGCAGGGCAATAAAACTATAACCTTGAGGTTGTCTTTTCTACTGGGCAGAAATTATTTGCATGTCTAGTGGACAAAATAATTTGCAATTTATCGATCTTCACAAATTAACATTGAGCTTTACAGTCTGTGGACCCTAATAAATAGGAAGTCAGACAAAGATTATATCCCTTGGATCAGTGCTTCTCAAACTGTGTTGTATATGAAGTAACCTGAGGATCGTGTTAAAATGCAGATTCTGATAGAGTGGGTCTGGAGTGAGGCCTGAGACTCGGCACCTGACAGATCTCACATGATGCTGATGCTGCAGGTTCAAGGACTACACTTTGGTAGCAGGAAGGGTGGGTGACATTTTAGACATGCAGATCCATTAGACAATAGGAGAGTATGTCTTTCAAAAGGCACATAGTAATCTTTCATCCTTATTTCCATATTTTGCCTGATTTTCTAACAACTGGATGAACAGGATATCACCAGATAAATATCATGCAGTATGAGATGAGTGTATTTATGACTTATTGAAGCCCTGTAAACAGACCTTTGCATCTATGAGAGCCACGTCATTGCTTCTGTTTTGTGTCTCTGCTCTCATCCTCTTCTGTCTGCTGTTTTTCCATACGACTTACATTATTTATTTTTATACAAATACACAAACAGAAATTTACTGATCAGATGAATTTAGGAACTAGTCCCTGAAATATATTGATTTCCCTTCCCCCAAATGTTAGAAAATGTAAAGGGGCATCTTTTGTCAAACAGTACAACCCATCCTATGATGCAGATGGCTTCAATTCAGTCTATTCATTTCTCATATCATAAAGGCATTTGAAACAGACAAAGCTGTGAATCATCTGTAGGGGAAAGCAATCAGTATGAATACACCACAGATGTTTCCAAAGCAGAATAAATCGGCCTCTGGCCCAGTTGGAAGTTTTCCTCCACAAGAGTTTTAGGTGATCCATTCAGTTCTGTCAACCCTGAAACATGGTTACCTTCACTTTCTAATTGAAGGATTTCTGTTACTGGGTCTTGGTAATGCTGATGAGAGGAGTCTTGGCTAAGGGTAATGAGGGAATAAGGAGTCTTTCCCAGAACCGGTTCCTGGAATGTTAGACTTATGGCCTTATGAAATGGTATTATGAGTTCTGTAAAAGGAGGGACCCATGGGCAAATGTATTTGGACAGCACTAGCTTAAATAAACAGCTTCGTGTTTTTTTTCTTTTTTTTTTTTTTTTTTGAGACAGAGTTCTCTCTTGTTACTCAGGCTGGAGTGCATGGTGCAATCTTGGCTCACTGCAACCTCCCTCCGCCTCCCAGGTTCAAGCGATTCTCCGGCTCAGCCTCCCAAGTAACTGAGATTACAGGCTTGCGACATCAGGTCCAGCTAATTTTGTTTTTCTTTTTTTGTTTTTGTTTTTGTTTTTTTTTTTTGAGACAGAGTCTTTCTCTGTCACCTAGGCTGGAGTGCAGTGGCGTGATCTCGGTTCACTGCAAGCTCCGCCTCCCGGGTTCACACCATTCTCCTGCCTCAGCCTCCTCGGCAGCTGGGACTATAGGCGCACGCTGCCATGCCTGGCTATTTTTTTTGTATTTTTAATAGAGACGGGGTTTCACCGTGTTAGCCGGGATGGTCTCGATCTCCTGACCTTGTGATCCACCAGCCTCAGCCTCCCAAAGTGCTGGAATTACAGGTGTGAGCCACTGCGCCCGGCGTAATTTTGTATTTTTCAGTAGAGATGAGGTTTGAGGTTTCACCATGTTGGTCAGGCTGGTCTCAAACTCCTGACCTCAGGTGACCCACCTGCCTCAGCCTCCCAAAGTGCTGGGATTAAAGCAGGCATGAGCCACTACGCCCAGTTTAGACCCAGCTAATTTTTCTTTTAATTTTTTTCTGTAGATATGGGTCTTGCTATGTTTCCCAGGTTGGTCTTGAACTCCTGGCCTCAGGTGATCCTCCTGCCTTGGCCTCCCACAGTGCTGGATTATAGGCATGAGCTACTGCACCCTGCCTGTAATCCCAGCATTTTGGGAGGCTGAAGTGGACAGACTGCTTGAGACCAGCCTGGGCAACATAGTGAAACCCCATCTCTGCAAAAAAATTCAAAAATTAGCCAAGCATGGTGGCACGCCCTGTGGTCCCAGCTACTCGGGAAGCTGAGGCTGGAGAATCGCTTGAGCCTAGGAGGCGGAGGTTGCAGTGAGCCAAGATAGCACCACTGCACTCCAGCCCAGGTGAAGTAGCAAGACCCTGTTTCAAAAATAATAATAGTCATAATAAAATTAAAAGAAGAAAGCTCTCAAAAGGGCCGGGCGCGGTGGCTCACACCTGTAATACTGGCACTTTGGGAGGCCGAGGCGGGCAGATCACGAGGTCAGGAGATCGAGACCATCTTGGCTAACACGGTGAAACCCCATCTCTACTAAAAATACAAAAAGTCAGCCGGGCGTGGT
>NW_012101987.1:54392-128007 GCF_000951045.1 Mandrillus leucophaeus | reverse complement strand
GACAGAGTTCTCTCTTGTTGCCCAGGCCAAAGTGCAATGGCATGATCTCAGCTTACCGTAACCTCCACCCCCGGGTTCAAGCAATTCTCCTGCCTCAGCCCCCTAAGTAGATGGGATTACAGGCATGTGCCACCATGCCCGGCTAATTTTTATATTTGTAGTAGAGATGGGGTTTCGCCATGTTGGCCAGGCTGGTCTCGAACTCCTAACCTCAGATGATCCATCCACCTTGGCCTCCCAAAGTGCTGGGATTACAAACTTCTTAGAACCTTTAATAACATAATATGTGGAATGAATCTCCAAAAGTGATAAAAACTTATTTTTCTAAACTTACCATATCTCCTCCATTCGAAGGTGCCATTGGTTGTAAAACATAGTGTTAATTTAATAGTGGCTTTTTTTTTAGAAGGAAAAAGATTCAGCTAGCAAAATTTTTGATATTGTAAGATGAAGCTCCATTTTGGAAATGTTAAAGTATAAAAAAAGTAAACTTGAGAATTGTTGGTCAAAGGGGACAAAGTTTTAGATAGATAGAAGGAATAGGTTTTGAGGTCTATTGCACAGAAGGGTGACTATAGTCAATAATAATGTATATTTCAAAATAACTAAGAGAGTAACTTTCAAATGTTTCACCATAAAAATAATAGGTAGGTAAGTGAGATAAACGGACATGTTAATTAACTGGATTTAATCATGCCACGTCACATACAAATATCAAAACATCACATTGTATCCCATAAATATATACAACCATGATTTGTCAATCAAAAATAATATTAGAAAAAGATAAATGCCATGCAAAGAGGGTCTGGCTGTTTTTATTCCCAGCCGACAAAGAAAGGGTGGCCAGTGCTTACAGTTATAAGCAGAACCACAGATGTCACTAGATGAGCGAGGGGGAGAGAGACAGAGACAGAGAAAGAGAGAAGGGGAAGAGAAAGAGACAGCGAGAGACAGACAGAGAAAATGAGAATACACTGTAATCGTAAATTAGAATTTGGTTCTTTATCTGACCAGGAAAAGGGTGGAAGAACCGTGGCTACATCTGAGCTCTGATAATGGCAAGGGTAGAACCCTAAACATTTAGATACTGATTGCTATGGAGTGCACTTGACAAGTAATACAAATCTTAGACACAAAACAAAACAAAAAAGAAAGAAAATACATTATATGGTCACAGTGGTCTCTTTTTATGAAATGCATATTAGCATCCCAAGCTTTTAGTATTCCAATAAACACATTTTAGGAGGTATAAATCTAGAATGTTTTTTGAAAGGGTGAAATTCATTGTGAACCTGATCAGACCGTCAGCTATTTTATTTTATTTTATTTTTTGCAGGAAAGAAGTGTCAGGAAATTAATAATACAGGGTTCTGTTTCTACTTTCCTTGATTAAAACAAATAATTTATTTGTTCCAAGTAAAAGAATTTGCATTGATTGGGGCTTTTGGTGGTCATGAATCACGTGTATTTGAATTTTCAGGATAACCAGTACTTTCTCATGCTGAGAGTTGTAATGAAATGTACAGTCAGTCTTAAACTGATAATCAACTATAATTTATATTAGGAGTGTAATTATAAAGGTAACCTTAGTTTATAAATTGCTAATTAATATTTTCCTGCCTGCTGAGGATATTAACTTGTTTCCTGGTCCCTCTTGTCTTTGCCTACCTGGCTGGGGATGGGGAATCTTTGGATGCTGAAAGACATGCACAGCTGTAGTTCTTTCTGAACATGGATGACATTAAAAATGACCACTTTAGTATCTCTACAGAAAGCTTGAAATAAGCCTCAGGCTTATTTATTCCATGTAGAGTCTTTGAACTAGTTCAGCTGTTTGGATCATTTGAGACAAAGCTGACAAAGGGCTGGGAGGAATGCACTTTTATACATTCTTAATTGAGATGTTTGTGTGGATGATCAGTTTGTGTGTTATTTCTAAGAGTAACTTAATTAAAAGTTAATAATATCTATTCCAAGTCATTACTTTCACTTTTATGTCTGCTGTGCATATAGAAGGGTAGTAGCATCTTGCAAGAAGCACTCGAATTCTTTAACTACTCACATAGACCTTGACTTCTGTCCTTTTTCAGTATTTCCACCACTACCTTTTCTTGGTCTTTTTCTACCTGGGTGCTCTACCACACTTCCTGCTGACTAATTCTCTCCTGAGAACTTTGATATTGTAGCCCAGGCTGTTTTGTTCTACTCATATGTTCATGTTTCCCTTATGATATTTGTTGTTGCCATTAGGAGGTGTTTGCCATCTATTTATATTATGATGAGAACACCACAGTCATCTGGAATTGCAAAAACAAACAGGAGCTCTGCATTGCCCACTATGTTCAGAAACAAATATATTTGCAATCTGGAATAGTTATATATTTTTGCAACTCAAGTCTTTCTTTGTTATTTAGAACTGTATGCTAGGGCTCTCAGAGAGCCATCATATAACTGCAGATGAGAAACAAAGCAACACAATCCTATTTTAGGTATTTGGAAACTCATAAAGATAGGACTACCTTGGTAACTCTTTATTCTCTGTTCATGTGCTGAGTTGGGTGCTGAACCCACCGTTCTCTGCACACACTTCATTTTGTCCGCGTAGAAACACCATGGTCAACAGCTGGGATCTCTCAGCACTCATCCGAGCTTGATGAAGATGCTATTCGGGATGTTTGATGTGCAGTATGTGGTGTGGTGCAATGTGGTGAAAAGAATCTGAACTTGAAGTTAGCCCAACTGGGTTTAAGTGTTAGATTTGTTACTTCCTAACCTTGTGCTCAGCTTAGGCACAAAGCAACAAATTATATGTCATCTTTCAAACGAAGATATTCTTCTACCACCCAGTGTTGAATAAGGAGTAAAGGGGATGGCATACTTCAGTGATGTACATATGACATTATCTACATCATACCCAGGTCTGGAAATACTTCTTCTCACCATTACCTAAAAAATTCTAACTGCATCAAAGGAGGTGTGTTATTGGATATATAATTTTAAAGTCATTTTAAGTCCTCCAATTCTCTAGTTCTTCCCATAATTCAAAAGTCCTGACATTGAGGCCTTCTTACTTTTTCTTCTCAAAGTAAGCTAGAATACATTCATCAAGCACAGATTTCTGCAGTCATTTCAGTTTCCATAAAGATATACAAAAGAAAGAGTTTTCTGGTTTAACTACAATGGAGTAGGCTCTCAAAATCTTAGACTTGTATTAACAGAAATATCTGTGGTGTAATTCCATTTCTAGCAAAAGCAGAAAGAAGATGGTTGGGATTTTTTTATGAGCTAGAATAGCAGAGGTAATGTTATATCAAACTATAGGGATTTAATTACCCCATTCCACAAATGTAGTTTTCAAATAAAGGAGTCAAAAGGATTTCTAAAGCTATACTTCTGAACTGTGATATAAAAACCCAGAATACATTTAGTAGATGTAAAATGTATTACTGTACCTTATGAGCCACCACAATGAATGGTATCACAATAAGAAACACGACATGAGATTGAACACACAGTGATTAGAAATCTCTTTGCTCTCTTCTTAGAAATATTGCAATTTGCTTAGAGTTTTATAGGCTTGTCACTTTAGTAAGGATGGGCATTTCTGGACTATTTCTGATGGGTGAATTTCACACTGGGGAAATGTCTCCTAGAAAAAGGAAATGCTGTCATTTGAGGGCTTAAATCCAGACTAGGGGTAAGTAAGAAATGCTGTTCGGTTTGGGAGGAATGAATCACCTTGTGAGGGGGGTGCTCATCATTTTTTTCAGCATCTGAAAGTCTGTCCTTTAGAATGTCCATAAAAAATCATCTCTTCAGCAACGAAGAGGAGGCTGATGCAGGGTGACTCAGGGACTTCTTTACTGAGGGGGCTTTAAAGTCTTCACAAAAACCTTTTTCCTTCTTTCTCTTATTAAAAAGGTACTATATATTTACTGTAGAAAATTTTAAAACATAGTTAAGGAGGGAAAATAAAGATCACTTACACTATCACAGCAGCAATAAACACTCTTAACATTTTGGCATATAGTCTTCCAGTTTTTCTGAAAAGTAATTTTGCCAAGTCAAATAAGAACTTAGTGAATGGAAGTTCTGTCACTGGAAAAAGGAGCATGGAGGTGTGCATCCATTTATCAAACACTTGTGCTGTCAGGAGAGTCTTTATCTTTTATATCTACAGAGGAAAGAATAAATTGGGTATATTCTAGAAATGTGGAGTTTGTGACTTCCACTCAACTAAGTTGCAAAGTGTTTTAGTGAACATTATCTGTGACTAATGAGTTTTGTTTGCTTTTCCTTCTTTGTTTTGAGAAAAAATTGAGCAGATACCACTTTTTAATTAAATAATTGTTTTCCACACATATTTCCTCAATCTTCAAATTTTCCTTTAGTACTGTCCTCATTAGTGAGAGCTTTTTTCATCCAGTCTAATCAATACTTGCCCCTTTCATTGTTCTAATTTTGAGTTTAGATCATAGATATACATCTGCCAGTAGCAAAAGTATTCTAAAGCTCTCCCACCGCACTTGGTTGCAGACACTCAAACTGGTAGGGTGTAAAAGGGAAACTGAAATCCACAAAATAGAGTGAACTCTACTGTATATGACACCATGCAGTTTTCCAGAGCTGTGCACTATAGGCACCTGCTAGTGAGGCAGTATAGTATAGTGGGTAATTCCGAGTGCAGGTTTTGGGGTTAACTTACCTGGGTTTATACCCAGGTTCTGTCACTTACTGGCTGGATGAGGCTGAAGAGAAGATTATTCATAACACTTGTTAAAGAATGGTAAGGAAGACTTTATGCAGGATTATCAGGATAGGTGCAGAAACCATTGCGATCAAGTTTTGCAGTAGAGGAGGGAGATTAGGCTCAAATCCTGATACAACAAAGAAAAGTGAGAATTTATAGCCAAGGAACAGGGTTGTGGAGGTGGTGGTGAGTGCATGGAGAGTTACTAAGAGGAAACCTCAGGGGCAAGGGAGGATTCTGGCTAAACTGACCTAACCGGACTCCTGTGGAAGGCAGGCCAGGATGATTCAGACATCATCTGGGGAAAGGTAGGGGATGAGGAATCTGATCAGATTCTGAGGATGATCAAATATCAAGGGTGATTCCAATCAGATATCGAGGGTGATCAGATGTCAAGGGTGAGGGATTCTGGCTGAATTAAACAATTTAGCAGGATTCTTGCTAACATTGGACAATGTAGACATGAGCACAGAAGCACCAAAGTCAAGATGTCACTGGAAAAATGGCTCAGAGGAACCTGATTAGAGTTTGGTTAAGATGAAGATCTTTGTCAGTAACCTTGGACAAGTTACTTAACCTCTCTGTGCCCCAGTTTTGTCATCTTTAAAATGAGGCTAATGATACTATCCGATCTTATAGAGCTGTTGTGAAAATTGACGAGATAATGCATTGTGAAGCTGCTTAGCACAGTGCTAAGTGTTCAAAAAATGCCAGCTAGCATGTTTCACATGAGTGTACTCTCAGACTTCTAGGTGGCCATATCAGAAAGCATTCATGTCCAGGAAAGGCCCCTGGAGAGTTTCTCACTTTCTCCTGTGACCTTGGGTAATCCTCTAACTTTCAGCAACTCACATTTTCCCTTCTGAAGTGCAGACTATGCAGTTTATATTACAGAATGGTTTTAGATGGAGATAGCATGCTACTTTGCAATGTAAAGTGTTTTAACCATAAATAATAGAGGTAAGGCCTCCCCTAAGAGATGTCGAGCTTCTCCTTGGAGATGGAGGAGGCTTCCCCTGAGTTAATAGCATGCCTCCCCTGAGCATAGAGAAAGGCAAGTCACAGGAAGCAGCTTGGGGAAAACAAATGAGAAAATATTGTTTGTGCCAGTGAGGGCCTGTGAAAGATGAATTCCTGACTAAACTTCTTAAGCAGATTAGGAGTGATGCTGTTCATAAATACATGCAGCCCTCCCTGAATAACTAAATAAAGCAATAAATTTGGGGTTTCAAATCTCGGCTGCTCCTCCTTATGAGTTCAAGCTGCTGAGAACTCCAGCCAGGTGTTTGCAGTTTGGCTGTAAGATGGCTTCATTAACATACAAGTATGCAAAGAAGCCATTGGAAGAGTTCCCAAAGATGTTTGCTCTAGTTTTGATGCGTTTTGGATATGTCTTCATGTTTGTACACAGGGGTCCTATGTTGGTGTCTAACTAGCAAGGTTTAAAAGTTCTCTGTAATAAAACAAGGGGAAGTACCTTAAAATGACATGCTTTAGAAACATATAATTGTATAGCTCTCACGAAAACTTTTTTTTGGCTGTTCACTTTTTCCTCTTTCAAATCTAATTAAGGAGTCTTAGTTCTTCCAAGAAAAAAGCCAAGGCTATAATAGGCAAGGTAAGGGCATTGGATTTTGCTTCTTTGCAAAGGTGTTCTAGCAAAGGCATACTCTTATTGTATTCCTATTAAATATATTTTCCACAGCGCTGATAGAATCAGTTATGGCCCATTCATTTATTCATTAAGTGATATTTACTGAGCAACTACTATGTGCCAGGACTTAGGAATTCAACTGTTAGACAGCTAGTCCTACTTTTTGGGAGCTTACAGTCTACCAAGGGATATAGATAAGTGAACAGGGACTTTATAGCTTGTGAAGGCAAAGATAGAAGAAGGAGGGCACTCACTTCAGGTTCAGGGAGCAAGGTGGCTGATCAAAGGTGGTTTCCTGAGGGGAGGCTTCTCTCAGCAGTCAAACTGGTAAAGTTTAATTTGCTGTTACATATGCTTACTGATAGAATAGATGTCAATACTTCAGGAAACGTTTGCATCTAATGGGTTATCTCTACATTGGAAAACTCCTTAGATTGAGATTCAGAAACTGTTGACCTATAATTAAGCCCATGCTTGCCTAATAAGAATGTAATTTCTTTGCAGAATCAGAACCCTGAGATGGGATGAGTCAGCCACACAGATAACTTTGCTCGTTATTGTCCCAGAGAAGGGAATCTTCACCTGAGTTATAGCTCTTACATTTATTTAGCATCTGACATGTGTTCATTCATGTGAGTCTCACAATGGCACTTCAAGGGAGGCAGGATTCATATTATCCCTTAACACAGTCCTGGTATTCATTCACATGATGCTGCACACACGATTGGTGCTTAATACAATTTTGGTGAGGAAAGGAATCCCCATTTTAATAGGTGAATAAAGGGAGGTTCAGACAAGTTAAATGTTGTATGTAAGACCATAATGCAGAATAATGGCAGGGGCTGAGCCATGTTTTCTGAGTCCTGGTCCAGTCTAGCAAACCACTTCTCAGGAGTTTAGGGTGTTAGGGTAAGTTGTGACCAGACGATACAGCAGAGGCCCTTGTTCATTGTCCTGGAGAGGCAATTTATTGCTACAAAGTGGATTTCAGGGTGTTTAAATCATGCAATCCTCTAAAAAAGGGATTACAAAGCAGCATTGTCTGGTCTGGTTAATATCTGAGGAGTGTGTGTGTATGTGTGTGTGTGTGTGTGTGTATGCCTGCATCTTGCTTACGGTGTAAAAAATTGCCTATTTTTTACACATCAGAGGATATCACATGACATCCAGATTCTTAGCTTCTCTCAAAAACAAAAACAAAAAGAAAACCAGCTTCTCTGGCAGTCAGATTGCTTTATACCAGTGGCCAATTGGTCAGAGTTGAGTTGCTGTTGTCCCCTTAAATTGGGTTCATGATCCTCCACTGGGAAGTGGAACTTCATCTTCAATCACCTGCCTGTCCTGCCTCTACTGATTGATTAGGGGAAGGGAAAGAGAAGAGAGGGATTGTCATTCTAAGCTTGGGATTGTCATTCTAAGCTTGGGATTGTCATTCTGGCTACCAGCTCTCTTGGTAGCCAGAGCCAGAGAGTAAGTGGCAAAATAACTTGTCATGAGACACCAGAAATATTTCAAGTCATCATCCTTTATTGTCTCATGAATTTTCACTATCCTTTACCAAATTAATTTTGTGTCCATCACATAATGCAAACATAAGTAGAATGCTGTAAAGTAATATTACATAGTATTTTGTTTTGTGCTTTGTAATATGGCTTTTTAACAGAGACACAACTTATTATATTTCTAAACTAGCCTCATTGATTGTAATCTCAGCTCTCACGAACGGTGCTAATTGGAGTGCCATTTCCAAATGGTGAGACTAAGAGGACTAGTCTTCCTTTTGTGATTTATTTATAGTGTGTGTTCCTTGTTGACTTTCAACAGGCCTGTGTTGTGTTTCTTAGGAGATCCAGGAGTCACAAAGGAAATGAAGGCACCTATCCCAGGGCAGGACATGGCAGAATGGCTGCAGGAAAGCTAGACAGATCCTTATCTTTTCTGGCATACACCAAGCTCAGCTATCAAGAACACGATGTAAACATCAATTCTGGGGGTCTGTAACCTTCAGTCACTCTGGGGACAGGAGGATAGTGTGGTATGGTAAAAAACAGCATAGTCTTTGGGGGTTAGGCACACTTGATTCCAATCTACTTCCATTGCCCTTAAATTTGCAGAAGTTACTCAAGCTACATCTCAGTTTCCCCATCTGTGAAATGGAGGATTTAGCACTGGCAAATAATATAACTTCAATAAGTAGTAGTTATTTTATTTTCTCCATTTTACACACAGGGAACCTAAAACACAGAATGGTTAGATAACGTCTCCAAGGTCAAGTAAATGGCAGAGCATGCCCTTGAACCTTGGTCTCTCAATCCAAAGTCAATGCTCAAACTACCATATTACATTACTTTCATAGTGTCTGCCTCTCAGGGTTGTTGTGAATATGATGTAAAGTGCTTAACACTGTGTCTGGTGGAGTGCAGGCTTCAGTAACTGGCAGTGATTATTATTAGAGAGAGGTGAGCTCAACTGAGCTTCAATGCCTTCTAGAGGTTCAATTACTAAAAGACCCTCAATGTGACAGGGACCCCAGTTCACAGGTGTATCTTTTCAGCCCCATTTACACATACAGATGCTTGGTGTCAGCTCTGAGTATGACAGATGATGATGCTAGTGGTGATGGTTAGTGACTAGAAAAGAAACATGACTTCATTAATAAAAACTTAAAATAGAAGACTACTCAGTGCAATGGAGTGGCAAGAATGACTCTCCCTGCCAAACATACCTTTCTCGTCAGTTTTCAGACATAAAGTCATCTTCCAGGATTCTCTGTCTTGCGTGGAAAGAAATAGGGGAGAAAGTGCAGGCTCCTTAGACCCAATGTCTAGGAGAGTGTTGCTTTTAGTAATGCAGGAATAAAAATAAAATGACCCTCTAAAAGGCAGTGGTGACTATCCACAGCTCACGTGGGAGTCAGTAAAAACCTCATTTTTCATAGTAGCATTTGAGAGCTGACCTTTAAAATCACCACATCTGGGGAGAATGTGTGATTTGATGCAGAACATTTTAGGGCATGCCAAAGGATGAATGGCTGAGAATGCGCTCATCAGTTTTCTTTTTCAAGGAGCTCAGAATTGCTTAGATTATAAAAGTCAGTTCCTGGGCACTGCCAAAGCTATAGAATTTGCTTAAGCAAGTCTTCTGTGCAAAGTAGATGAAGCACATATATAAATGGAATGCTGATCCATGAACCTGATATGAAAATGATATGTACCTGTGTGTGTGTGTGTGTGTGTGTGTGTGTGTGTGTGTCCGTGTCCTCACAGTGAAGTTTAGCTATTTCAAGGTAGCTAGTTATGTAAGTTCAGCAAAGGGTCATTTGGGAAAAGATGGACTTGCTTTAAAAGAAGAGCCAAATTCTGTCAATTGCTTTATTATGGAGATGTTACACTGAGGCTCATGTACTGTTTCTAAGGTTCGATGAGTGAGACTACTGAATATAAAACTAGCTTTTGATTCATGAAACTCAAAATACCTGCAGGTCCAGAAGGAATAAAAGCAGCCTGTTTGTATTCGTAAAACCCATTTTTAAAGAGACATTGAATTTTGTAAAAAACAGAATTGGATGGATGGACATCTCACAGATTCATCTCCAAGAAAAAATAGCATCTGTCTGATCTTGTGTTTCATCATCTGCTAAATGAAGGTCTGGGCAGTGATGCTGATAGAAATTCCTCGTAGCTGCTAATTCTGAGCAGGTTGGGCTGTGAGGCACTTTGGAGCTTGGATCTATTACAAACTCCTCCATTCCCTAGCATTTTCCCTGGCTAGTCTCCAGTTGGCTACAACCTTCAAAAGCAGCAAACTGAAAAACTTTCCCCCTGACATTTTTGGATGAGAATCCAGATGTCAGAATCAATGGGTCTTCAGAGTTGCTGCTTGTAATGAAGGAGACCAGAAACCACTTAACCACAAAACTGCTGCCTATCTTCTATAGGAGCTACCTGCCAACCAACCTTCATCCATGCTCCAAAAGACCTGTGGTGTCTTAGGGCCTGACTGTGGCAAGGAGGCTGGTTCCATCCTTCCTCACTGACTTGGGGACCACTGGCTATTGTTTAAAGGGAGTAGAGAGAGAGGTCAAAGAGCAGATCTATTTCTAAACCTATAAGTGAAAACCACTTTGATGGCTACTGTAGACTTTTACAGTCTGTAATACTGGAAAATTGACTGAGGTTAGTAATGACTCACTTAGAAGGCTGGCATCGGCTCTGTTGGCATGCCCTGCCGGGCAACTCTTCTTGCTTATCTATTTCCTCCCTCCCTCTCTTTCTCTCTTCCTACCTTGACTATTTGCTGAGTACCTTCTGCATGTCAGGCGGGATGATAGAGAGCAGGAATTCAACAACAACAACAGCAACAACAACAACAACAACAACAACAGCAACAACAACAACAACAAAAGTCAGACCTTGTTCCTGATTCCAGGAAGCTCAGGGTCTGGTGGAGAGGACAGGCAGGAAGACTGGCAGTTTCTTTGTGGATTCATATGGGCTACCTTGGGGATGGGAAGAGGGCCACCTAACCAGCCAGATGGACACGAATAAGACAAAGGGGCTGGGCAATGACAAGAGCATTCCAAGCAGAGAGAACACAGTGTGCAAAGGCCCAGGTGGAATCTGCAGAGAGCAGGATCAGTCTGTGCAATTGCCACTAGTTCCGCATGGGGTGGACAATTGGGGGGAAGAGGGTTGAGCAATGAAGGTTGAGAGAAAGCGGTGGCTAGACCATGGAGGGCCTTTTCTGCCACCTAAAGAAGTTTGGACTTTTACTCTAGAGCAGTGAGACAATGAAAGGTTGACACTGGGCTACCAGATGGTTGTCATGACCTACCATTGAGTCTTGGAGATGGGAGTATCTTAGATGGGTCTTGCCAGAGTTTTAAGTGTGAGCCAACTGCTTGGGTGGCACCAATGTCAAATGAATGCATGACATTCCTGTTAATCCTTAAGTGAAAGGAAGAGATTGGGGTATATTTCTTTCTTCTTTTTTTTATTTTAGAAAATACCATTAAAGGCTGGTATAGGAACTAGTGTTAAATAATAAGTCAGGTGGCCTTCTTTGCAGTTGAAAATGCTCCCGGATAAGCTGAGGAAGGGGCAGTAAAACTGAAATGGCCAGAGAACACTTAAACACAATCATCCATTTATTCTTGAAAGCAACCCAAAAGATATAGGAAGAAATAGTTAAGGAACACACAGAAAAATTCAGACTAAAACAGCGCTGCTGAAAATCGCCTACGTCGACGTATTCTTCAATAAAAGTTGTTTTCTGCTGACGCTTTTTTTTTCTTCCTACGGATGTCCCTCTTATATTTGATGATCAATTTTCCACAAGGTTTGCCGTAATGTTTCCTCAGAGCTTAGGTTTTTACATTTTAATTCATTCGATGACTGTTCTTAACCTAAGACAATGCATGCTGTTTTCACAATTCAGGGTCATCTTTTTCTAGCTGACAAGATGTTTCTCAAATTCCAACTCTTCTCTTTTCTCCACTTGTTTTCCCTCTCTTGCTTTGAGGAGAATCACTGGTAAACGAGGCCGTCTCTGCTGGTCTCAGGGGAGCCTGTGATCTGGTACATTCTGTAATTTGACTGACCTCCACCTTCCTATGACGTGCCTTTTGGGTTCACTGAAATCACCCCCACCCCACCCAATACCTCAGGCTAGTGTCCTAGACCATTTACTTTTTCCAATAACTTCTCTACTTGCAATCCTTCTAAGATCCCATTTCTCCTTCAAAATTTGGCACAAGCGTCATATTCACATCCTGAGACAGATAAGCAACGATGATTTCAAGATAGAATGAAATGTTTGTGGTAGGAGTAAAAACAGGAGAGATTTATTGTTATCATTAGTCCCTCTGTGTCCATATCGTGCCTTTCTTAAGCAGAGAGACCATCTCTTCAGCTACTTTTGTCATCTCAACCAGAGCGTAGCACAGCGGAATTTAGTACATTTAGTTTAAAAAATGTGGTTTGATGAAGTTGTGACCTACTGATTGCTATGGACCAGCCCTAATGTCTTCCAGCTCTAAGTTTCGAGCATTTTTTACACTCTAGCTGGGGTAGGTGGTAAAGGGGTGAGAGTGGGAGGGGACCCTGAGGGGTCTTTACCTTTTCAACAGCAGTGAAATCGTGGGTTTCATTGAGAGGCTTAAAGAGAGTATATGGTAAAATATGAGAATAGAAATCTAGGTTTAGTCACAAAAGGCATTTGGACCAGTGGTACTTGGAATCTATATGATGACCGCCTCCCAAATCTGTGAATGCTTGATTAGTGGGTTCCTATTGCCAAAAGGAAACTTCAAGACGTGACATGGGTGACTTGTGATTACAGAGCAGCTGCAGCCCCAGGATTGCACAGAACCATGTTAGTGAGGACTAGAACTCTGGATCAGCCCTAACATCTTCCATCTCAAAGTTTCTGGCATTTTACAGTCTTAATTTACATAGGACTAGCCCAGGGCAAAAATAATAAAGCATGCAAAAACCTGTTTTCTGCTATCTCTTGAAGCCTAGTCCCAGAATTTTTTTTTTTTTTTTTTTTTTTTTTTTTTTTTTTTTTTTTTTTTTTGAGGAGTCCTATTCCCTCACCCAGGCTGGAGTGCAGTGGAGTGATCTTGGCTCACTGCAACCTCCGCCTCCCTGTTTCAAGTGATTCTCCTGCCTCAGCCTCCCGAGTAGCTGGGATTAGAGGCAACCGTCCCCATGCCTAGCTAATTTTTGTATTTTCAGTAGAGATGGGGTTTCGCCATGCTGGCCAGGCTGGTTTCAAACTCCTGACCTTAGGTAATCCACCCGCCTTGGCCTCCCAAAGTGCTGGGATTATAGGCCTGAGCCACCATGCCCAGCACAGAAAAATTTTTAACTCAAGAATCCTTGCTCTGCAAAACAAAGCACTGGTGTAGTCGTTGATGCCTTAGTGTGATTTGGCTTTATGTGTGACTCTCAGGAGTATTTGGAGTTTAAATGATTGAAGAGACAACAAAAATTGATGTCTGGTGGGAGGTTTGAATGAATGATGTTGGGATAGATATTTCAGAGGCAGTGGGGCCTCCATAGTTTAAGCAATGCAGACTCTGTTTTCACTTCTGATTTCCGATGTTGATTTTTGTCACCTTAAAACTTCTATTCCAAAGCTTCCTGTTTAGCTATCAAGCCTCATTCTTATTTCAGTACTATTGTCATTTGCAATTTAATCAAGATTAAGGAATCTTGGTTAAAGGTGGGAAAACACTTGCTGCTTGTAAACTGATATTTTGATATAGCAAAATTCCAACTCTAGTAGCTGGGGTAGGTGGTAAAGGGGTAAGTGCGAGCGGACCTTGAGGGGCCTTTACCTTTCAACAACTTTGTAAGTGTACACATTGACATGCTAGTTGTCTCAAAAACTAGATGGAAAAATGTTAGCAAAAACACTGTGAAAGGAAGGCTGTGAGCCACAGAGCCCTTTTATGTGTTTTTATTTGCACTTACCAAAGCTACAGCCGCTGATGTTAGAACATCTTTGAGTGATATTCTTCTTTTCTGAGATTTATCTTTTTGTTATGACGTGGGCCCCTAATAGCACAGATGCTTGCTAGATTAGCATCCGATCAGGATCCTGGAATTCCCAGCTTTATAGACATTGAGCCTTTATTTGCTAGATCATGAAGAAGTGACAGTGGTGGGGAGGGTGCGGGGGATGAAATCTAGAAAGGGATGGGGCAGTGTCAGTGGCTGGGGTCATGGGGAGCATAAGGTGATAGCTATTTACACTCATCCTGGAAATATTTCAGTATTTCAACAACAGGAATGGCTGTGCCAGTGTGACTGGCTGACAGTGGCCCTGTATCCATAAGTGCAGTTACTGATAAGAAAAGAATGCTGGATTTGTAGTCAGGAAACTTGTGCGGGATTCCTAGCTTTGGCAACCACTAGTTTTGGAACTGGGCAAACCACTTGAACTTTGAGTCTCAGTATTCCCATCTGTAAAATGGAAATAATAAGTGCTCTATCTACTTCACAATGGGCAGTAAGGTAACATATGTGAGAACACTTTATTAAATGAGGAAGTCTTCTTCTGGCTAAGTTTTCCTATTATTTTGTTATTTCTGTATAATTGATGAATTCTGTTCTTTAGTGATAGTGTTAATATGGAGCATTTATTTACTCAAACACCAAATATTGTATTGCTGATCTTTTTGGGTTGGGCTGCTTTTTGCACATATTTTTCTTGTTCCCCTCCTAAGTGATGGTGTGGGTTTGGAAGCTACGTAACTAAGCTTTATTAGAACTGGGTACAAGATAAGGATAACTAGGGTCTGAGGACCTGAGGGATTATCTTATAAGTGAAGTACACCAAATTTAGCGTATAACTTTTTGTTACGTTTGGCATATCTCAAACCAATCTCAAATCCATCTTAAAAGAGTCCTTTTAAGTTCTCTTTGATAACTTCTTGCTTCCTGCCTATGTGCTAGATATATAGATAATGGAATTCTAGATGTGGAATGATGTATGTGATTATTTTAAAATATATGCTACCAATATGCAAGATCAAATTTTTAGGGAAGGCGATAGAGAAAACATATCACTCAGTCACTTCCTCACTTGCTTACTCAGGAATTGATTTCTTAAATGACGTGTGTAAGCCAATTTCCTGGAGAAAGTGAAAGAAGTAGGCAACTCGGGCTTCCTCCTAGAAGTTTATATGTATCATTTTAATCTAATATGTGAATATTCAAGGACCCTTAGGAAGAGGCTATGCAATTATTTCAAGGAGGGATGCAGAGGGAGTGAGAGGAGGGAGGCAAAAGGGCCCTTCAGTAGGGAAATGGGAACAGTAAATTTCTTTCCCATCAAGTGTTCCTTGACAAAGTCATACATCTCTTTAATTGTGACCTTAGCAAGAACTTCAGGTGCCTAATGCCAAACATAACAAGGGTTTTGCATAGAGTGCTTCTATAAATCACCAGGTGACACCATTACATATTTTATTGGTGTGATTCTGTGTCTGCGGACTTGGTCCCTTCAAGCTTTTGCCACTGCCCGTTTGGCTAGGCCGGAACTGCTGCGAGAATGGTATACTACCAGTAGTGATCTGAAGATGGCAGCATTGGGCGACCTATCTCATTTTCCTAAGCACACTCACTGCCGCTCGGGTCCACAGCGTGTTTGGATTTCAGATTGTCACTCAGACTTTCTTCTGCTTAATGACTGTATGTATGTAAATGCCTCTGCCATTATTCCATAAAAGAAGTCGAGCTATCATTTCTGTTTTGTTTTTTAGTTAATGATTATATGTAATTATATCCAAATAAAATATTTATAAATAATTACATGTCATTAATGGTATGTAAAATTTGGAATTCATGAGCACCAGCTTTGATGAAAGGTACCCTTCAATTTGGGAGGTGTTAGTCTTAGTATTATTATTTGTTTCTGTTTAAAAGACATTAGTCGCCAAGAATCTGCAATTTTCTTTTACAGGTATTCTTACAAGTCTCAGCGTAGTTTTATTTTTTGGTTTTCTCGATAATAGGTAGGATTATTCATTCGATAAATCTCTAGGGAATATATTATAGAGCTACATCTGGAGAATTCTCTGAGGAAACCAAATTATATTTTCTTAAACTTTCATGAAGCAATTCGTTATCCTCAACTTCTGAAGGGTCTTCAGGGGTCTGGAGTGCAACTCTAAGTAGGCTTTGCATTTAAAACTGTAGCAATGTGTGGTTGTCTCCTCCTCCTGATTAGTGATCATGCCCTATGCATTCTGAGGTCTTCACCAGTATTGAAAACCGAAAGAGAAAAAGAAAGAGAAAAATTATCCTAAGCATGTTTGTGATTCGAATTTTGCTAATAACCTAATTTCAGACGCAACTTACCATTTCTCTTTATCTGTTAGCCACACATGGAGCTGCAAACAGAAAACTGTCTCAAACCAAAAGGTTTAATTCTCTAAACAGAATGGGCTGCAGAAACAGCATTTAGGGGCCTTCCTTGGTTGAGGACAGCAGGAAACCAAAGGGAAAGGTAGATAGGGAATGAGCAGATGGCAGTATGTAAGGCCAGAGTTTCTGGAAGCACTCCCAGATGAGGTCTGCGGCCAGAGAGCATTCTGAGCGATGGGAAGGAAGAGCATAGGGGCTCGTTC
The DNA here is from genome assembly GCF_000951045.1 of Mandrillus leucophaeus. Classification (NCBI taxonomy): domain Eukaryota; kingdom Metazoa; phylum Chordata; class Mammalia; order Primates; family Cercopithecidae; genus Mandrillus; species Mandrillus leucophaeus. The sequence continues at coordinate 111,462 of NW_012101987.1, read as the reverse complement.
CTCTGAGGTTGCTCTGATTCTAGAAGCACATTAACCAAAGACACACTGGGTGAGAGATTTAGCTTTCGATCTTTAGTTGAATTGGTGCAGACCTACCTTTTAATTCCTACCTTAGACTAGAATGGTTTGCTAAATCTATGTGAAGACGGTGTCTATGGCACAGCAGATTTTTTCAGAGGCTCTCTTAGTGTGTTTTGGTTTAGATCATAAATGTGACCATGAATTATGTATGCATTGATTTAGCATAAAAAAATTAAACATGTGCTTAATAGGCTGACCCAAATGCTCCTGTAGCTGGCTCTGAATGTGTATTTTGGATGCTTTTGAATTTGACAGCACATTTTTTCCACAAGCTCTTCTATATTCAATGTTAAGGCTCCAAGGATTTCATGCCAGGTGTTGTAAGTGCAATATAAATTAGGAAAATCAACCAAAGGCACACTAAGAAGATATTGTGACATTCTAGATTTCCTCCATTTTAGATTTTTATTTCTCCATTATTTGGTTGTGAAGGAAAATTATGCATCTATTAATTTTTTTATCTAGAAACTTTAAAATGTGACAGATGTTGATGTCAAGCTCCTTAAAATCCTGAGCTCTAGAGCTCTTAAATGTCACCGTCTAGACTGCTCCTGGGCAAATCACTTCATCTTCCTCAACTTGAATTTTCCTTTCGGTAAAACAGGAGAGCTGAACGTCCAGGATACTTCCAAGCCTTTGTTCTGTATTCTATGACTGTATGATTACTTCCCTTAATTGCATCCAGAATTATGCAAATTTTTTTGAGGATATACTTGAAGACTGTATTTTAGCTTTTCAACATGTATTTACATTTTTTATCTTGGTTCTTCTCCTAAGGGCTCTGTGATATTTACTTCTCCCAACTCCTTGCCATCCTTAGCCCAAGTCATACTCCTGTTCACTCACCACTCTTGTGTGCCACTGCCTTCTAGCTGGTCTGTTTCCACTCACTGTTGCTCCCCTACAATCTATTTTCCATGCAGTACCTCCATGACCTTTTGAAAGCTAAGTTAGTACATATCTTTCACCTGCCTAAAACCCTCCAGCAACTTCCCATTGCTCTTGGAAATAAAAACCTATTCCTGCCTCAGGGTCTTTACACTTGCTGTCCTCTCTTCTAGAAACATCATTTTCTCTATATCCTTGCACAACTGCCTTTTAAATTTCTTAATGAAAAGCTGCTTTTAAAGCTGTTTGCAGCTTAAACATTACCCCTTCACAGAAACTATCTCTGACCCTTTTTCTAAAATAGTCACATTCCCTGCTTAATATTTGACATATTATATGGTTTTGTTATATATATAGAATTTATTCCGCGTGACATTATCTGGCTACTGATTTTTTTTTTTGTTATTGCCTGTCTCATCCCAGTAGCATATATGCTTCATGGGATCACAGGCTTTGTTGCCTTGTTCATTGCATATCCTCAGCGTCTAGGGCAGAGTCTGGCATGTAATAGTTGCTCAAGAAGTATTTGTAGAGTAGGTGAATGAATGGATGGATGGATGTCACAGAATAGATGAACGAATGGATGGATCGATGTCACAGGCAGGAAAACTACAACCCTGAGATCGGAGTCACATAGCTAATTAGAAGCAGAACTCAGACTAGAACTTGGATCCCTTTGTGTGTTCCTTTCTTCCAGGTCATTCTGCCACATGCCAGTTTAACTTAGAGATCATTAATTCATTCACCATTTATTTATTAACCCAGTGCTTATTGAGCCCTTGTTATCTTTCACACACTAGTCTAGATCAGTTCTTCTCAACCAAGAATGATGTTGCTCTCCTGGGAACATTTGCCAATGTCTGCAGACATTTTTGGTTATTACAAAGGGGGTGGGGATGATACTGGCACCTAGTTAGTAGAGGCCAGAGATGCTGCTAAACATCCTACAATGTACAGGACAGACTCCCACAACAATTATGTAGCCTAAAATGTCAATAGTGCTGACTTTGGAAAACTTTGTCCTAAATGAACAGAGATACCTGCTTTTGTGGAGTTTACAGTCTAGTGTGGAGGGATAGATGATAAGCAGCACATATCATGCATACAGAAATTGCAGTCTATGTCAAAAAGTGGTTCATAGAAAGAATGAAAAGGTGGAACAGAGTAAGGAGGAGTGCTGGTAGGTACTGTAGGTTGTGATAGAGGGTGGGAAGGGCTGTTATTTTCTCTTATTTTTGAGATGCAGTTTCGCTCTTGTTGCCCAGGCTGGAGTGCAATGGCACGAACTCAACTCACTGCAACTTCTGCCTCTCGGGTTCAAGTGATTCTCCTGCCTCAATCTCCTGAGAAGCTATGACTGTATGATTACTTCCCTTAATTGCATCCAGAATTATGCAAAAACTTTGGAGGATATGCTTGAAGGCTTTTTACAGGCACACCACCATGCCCAGCTAATTTTTGTATTTTTAGTAGAGACGGGGTTTCACCATATTGCCCAGGCTGGTCTTGAACTCCTGACCTCAGGTAATCTGATTGCTTTGGCCTCCCAAAGTGCTGGGATTACAGGAGTGAGCCACCACGCCCGGCCTAGGGCTGTTATTTTAGCCTCTTTGGAAGGTAAATCAGGAAAAAGAATTTACTTCTGGAGGTTAAGCTCCATGACCTGGAAATGATCAGTCCTTTGGGTCCAGCCCAGTGCTGCAGAGCTTTGGATAATTCAACTTCAGAGATCACCCTCACATCAAAAAAATATATAACCTTCCTGAACCAAGGGACATCTTAGCCTCCAAATAAAAATAGAGCAAACTGCCATGTGCTGGAAATAATTATTATTTTCTGCCCCTTTTCAGGAGTGTTTAAATTCTCTTTCTTAACACCTTCAGTGCTCTATCATCACTAATGCAGGACAGTGTTAATTTGATGGAATTTTTATTGCTTGTTGTCAGCATCTCACTTTTCTTTCAGAGCAAAAATAGTGTGAGTTCAGCCTCTCTCAACAGCACTGCGAGATTTTTTTTTTTTTCTCGTTGTGCAGAGATTCCTCTGTCTGTTTAGGTTGATTTCCTAAACCCAACAGAACCAATTTAAGATACTAATGTCCTGGGGAAGTTGTAGTAGTTGATGCTGATAAAACTTGGGTTAAGAAAGTGTGTGTGTGTGTGTGTGTGTGTGTGTGTGTGTATAACAACCGCCCCGCTGCTTTCCAATTTATATTAGATCAACTTACAGATTTTTTTGACTTCATGATGGTGTGACAGTGACATGCATTCAGTAGAAACCATACTTCAAATTTGGAATTTTGGTGTTTTCAACACTTTATTATGAAATAGGCTTTGTGTTGGATGATTTTGCTCAACTGTAGACTAATGTAAGTGTTCTGAGCACTGTTAAGGTAGGCTAGGCTAAGCTGGTCTGTTCAGCAGGTTAGATGTATTAAATGCATTTTCAACTTAGGATATTATTTTCAACTTACTGGGTTTATTGAAATATAAACCTATTGTAAGTCGAGGAGCACATACCTACACAAATACATATATAAAGCTACACATGAATATACACATGCAAACATAGATATACAGTTAAGATTTTACTAAAAAATTACACTAAAATTGTAGTTTTGGTAATTTGGTGTCATATAGAGGTACTTGCTTTCTTGGTTGCTCTCTTGTTTCTTTACCAAGCACTGGCACCAACAAATGTTTGTTGAATTGATAAGCAAACTGCCAAAAGCAGTTAGCGATTACTGGATTCCAACTTATTTTTCCACATTTGCATAAACTGATTTATGTCACTGAAACACAATTTGGTAAATATATAGCATATTGTTATGGAGGTATCATTGTGATATATTTATTCATTTCTGTATCTGTGTTTTTTGTTTTTAAAATGATTGCAGGGGATATAATTTGACTCATAGGGCTTCTGAATTCAGGGAGCATAAGACTTTTAGTAGTTAATACTTTTTTAAAATACATTCAACCTAGGGAGAGAATATTAAGCAAGAGAATAGATTTCAACAAATGTTCTCAATTTAAATGTATTTAAATTGATAATATTGAAGAAATTATGCACAGCACAGCATTTAGTTTTGGGTGCCATTTTATCCTATCAAATAACTCATTGACCAGTTCACTGGATATGTATTCTTTTTTTTTAGTGCTATTTCTTCACAATCGAGTTTGGTCTTTGCAAGCAAGAAGGGCAACTGCGGGCATATGGAGCAGGACTCCTTTCCTCCATTGGAGAATTAAAGGTATGAAGCTGTGAATGAAAATACCCTTCCCATGCAAACTGGTTCAAGGTCAGAGAAAATATTGATTTGTTTATCTGAGCATTCCTACTCACAGACACTCCATAAATATTTAACATACAGGATTTGGCACCTCAGATGTGGGTGCTGACCTCACTTTTTGCACTTCTGAAAATGGGTCATGCCTTTCTGGGTTTGTAGTGTGACTCAAATGGATGAGCAGCCATTTGTACAAATCAACAGCAATGAAAAATGTATGCCCAAATCTTGGGTAACAAATGGCTGGCCTAAATTTAGTGCTGAAAAGTGGGCCGTGAGCTAGCAGTGATCGTACTGATTGAAGTTCACTCGTGAGCGTGGCTTGGCTCCTCTGATTTCCAACACCTCCCTGGCTCCTTTGGACTCCCCAGCATCTACTTCCTAAAGGGGAGTTTGATGTTATTTCAGCTTCTTCAAAATTAATGTACATTAAAACATGTGTGGACATAAACAATTTGGAGAAATAAACCAAATAAGTATATTATCAGAGAGATATCTATTATGTGCAATGACGCCTAAGGAATGTCATTTTTTTGGTTTTAAAATACAATAAAATGGTCATTTTTTTCCAGAAATGTTGAGACCTGGAATATTCTGATAATTTAAATATTCTTGCCATTTAAGAATTGCCATTTATACCATGGGGGGATAGCAAGTTTTGGTGAATTTTAAATGCAGTGTGATATACAATCTAGAATAGTACTGAAAATAATTGCACCTTTCTTTGACTATTCAGACTAAGGTCAGGATTGTGGATCATTCTTGAGTTTTTATTTTGAGCATTGATTATCCTTAGGTAATATAAATGGGAAGTATATAGTTATTGATACTTTTTGGCCATTTGCATTATTGAGAGATGCAAAGTAATTATAGTTTTATTGAGTCTGGTTATTTGATGACTTCATTCATTCTTCAAACGTTTGGTTGAACACCTAGTGCCATGTACTATGGCAGTCACTGGGGATAAAAAGACAAGTAATAATGGTGAAGAATAAGAAGAAAGGCCAGGTGCATTGGCTCATGCTTGTAATCTCAACACTTTGGGAGGCTGAGGCGGGCAGATCACCTGAGGTCAGGAGTTCAAGATCACCCTGGCCAACACGGTGAAACTACACCTCTACAAAAATGCAACAATTAGCTAGGCATGATGGCGGGTACCTGTAATCCCAGCTACTCAGGAGGCTGAGGCAAGAGAATCACTTGAACCCAGGAGGCGGAGGTTGCAGTGAGCCGAGATCACGCCACTGCACTCCAGCCTGGGAACAGAGGAGACTCTGTCTGGAAAAAAAAAAAAAAAGAAAATAATGATAACAGTCAGAACAAACATTTAAATAGACAATATTTCTGGTGCTTTAGACATATTAACCCATGTAATGCTCATAAGAACCCAATGAGATAAGGGATATTTTTATCACAGATGAGAAAACTGAGGCATAAAGATATTAGAGAACTTGCCTAAGATCACACAGTTAATAAGTGTTGAGCTGGGCTCAAATCCCAGCCGTCTAGGCGCTAGGATCTGAGCTCCTAACCACTAGGCTACACTCCCTGGGATCCCTGCCATCAGAGAGTTTACAGTACACTTTAGTGCAAGAGATAAACAACCAACCACATAATACAAAAAGTGTGACAATGCAAGAAATGTGCCTGGCTCATATTAGGCCATTCCTGAGAAGCCTTCCTGTCAAGGGCCCTGCTGTCCATGGTGATTCTTGAGGGATGGAAAGGGTAAACAAGGAAAGGATGGGGTACACAGATCTGTCAGTGGAGGGACACGTGTGGACCCTCAAGATTCCAGTTGAAGTCTGGTCCATTGAAAGAACTGTCTGGAGTTCACTGGAATACAGGATAGTAATATTCAACCTAACAAAAACTTGATGACCTGATGTAATGTGGTAATTTTTTTAAAAACTAAATTCTCAACAAAGAATCTATTTGCTATTAATCTTAGTGCAGTGGGCAAAGCCCACAGCAACAGCATGATGTCATATCCCCATAAGACTATGCACTCTATAGAGTGTTTCTTGATTTCCCTGAATAATAGAGTCAGAAAATGATGTAGTTCTTGAGCTGTGTCTATTTACATCCTCCTCAGACGGTTTATAAGTTGTACCAGAAACAAAGGAAACAGATCTCTCTCATGGCCCTGACTTTCCACAGGGTCTTCTGGTCTGGTTAATGAGGCATGTGTGGGCAGCATTAGGATGAATCTGTTGTTTTTGTTCCTACCAGTGTGGACAGAATCATCTGGAAATGGAAATCAGCCAGAAATACGTACCAAGAAGGGCATTGTTCACAGAGTACCTTCTTGCTCTGGTCCATTACCTCCAATCATTAGCGTTCTTCTATTCTCAAATTTCAATACCTCAACATCCTTATGATTGCTATGATTGGACCATTTTTACAGTTCAGAAATACTTTCTATGTGAAATATCTTCTGATTTTTCACAGAGAATATGTAATACAAGATGCTTTCCCTAGCACCTCTTCCCCCACATTCTCCTTGCCCTGCTTGTGAAGGTACCCAGAGCCCTCTCAAAGCATTTCTGAGAACTTTTAACCTTTATTTGAATGAAAAAATGATAGTCCTGGACCCATGTAGGGATAACTTTATAAATAACGTTATCATTATTCCTGTGTAAACAAGCTTACAGTTTTGAGTGCAGTTACCTTTTGCAGTAAAATATTTTATGCTGTTCCAACTGCAGCCCAAATGTAAGTCCCAGCTACTGGAGGGTTTTGGTGTCATCTTTATAACTTTTTAGGTGGAGTTGCTGGAGGTTTTGGTGTCATCTTTATAACTTTTACATAAGTATCCACAATCACCTTCTCTTCTTAAACAGAACACATTCTACACTTTGTGCTATAAGGGGCTAAATTTTCCTGAGGCATAGATGTTGCTCTTTAGAGCTGGCCAAGTACTTCCAAGTGGTTTATCTATAGTTCAGATAACTTTCATTTTTTCCTCTTTTTTTTGGACAATAGAAACTTATTCTTTTTGAAGATAGAAACAAAATAAATATGGAAAAGCTTGTAAAAGTTAGCATAAATCTTATAACTATAAACACCACCTTTTACCCCACAGCAGTGGTTGCCCCTCTTTTATTCTAATGATCTATTCTGTGGTGTACTTACAGGAATACCAAAAAGTGCATTTGGGTGGGGCTTTTCCATACCTTTCATCACTGTGGAGAACAATTAACAATGAGCTGAGTCACCTGGAACACTGACTTTAGAGAAAAGTTTGAAAGTAGGATAATTGCTTTACCCATAGTCTAACTTGTGTCTTTCACACTTTTTATCTTTATCCTGAGTTGATCTAACTATATGTCTATCATTTTTGATTTATTATTTGCTTGCTTATTCATTTATTTTGTTCAACAAACACAAAATTGATGGTCCAAGATTTCAAGAACTTGGAATGTAGTAGGGAAATTCTAAGAAAGTGATGATATGGATCTTTGTTGAGTCCAATTCTCTTAGAGAAGTGACAATAAAGTTTTTTCACTTTAGGTGGTGAGGAAATGATTGCTAGTCAATGAATTGGCTGAGTCTTATATCAAAAAGCTAACCCATCTCAAAAGCAAAAGGCAATTTCTACTTTTTCATGAGTAAGAGTAAGGTCTAGATATTTATATCTTTTAGGCCAGAGATTAGATTTTTTTTTTTTTTTTTTGCAAGTAGCCTTAACATCCACCCCATAGTAGTTGCTGACATATTACATATAAATACATCTATTTTGCTCTTTGAGTTTTGAAAAAGCTGATGGTTTAAACAAATTTACTTATGATTTTTTGGCTTTAGTTTTAGGATATCTTGCATGGCAAATTAATTGTGTTGCCTTGATATAGCTATTAATCAGCATTCTCAGAATAGCTTTATATTTAATACAAGCAATTTGTATTTATTACCACTTGCAGCAACTCTGGGAGGTGGTCAGAATTACTGCTAGTCTGTATAGGAGAGGCCCAAAGGCTTTGCAGGTTCTCTGGTGTCATCTGTTTGGTCAGTGGTGTGACTAGAGTAAGGACTCGCTGCTCCTGAGCTCTCACACATTTACCTTGTTCAGATGGCTTTCGAGTCCCTTCCTCCTGCTCTTTCTTCTCATGAAGTTGGTAGTGCTGTTGGTAATGACAGAGTAAATGCTGGATGTTGGGAGCTGGAAACTGTGTCTTTGGTTTTTGTGGAACGATTGCTTGAAGATGGAGGTTGTTCCCTTGGCCCTGCAGCTTATTCAAATTGGTGTAGCCTAATTGCCAATTTAAAAAAGTGTAATGCATCATTGCCTAATTTGGCAATGGGGATATAGATGTCACATTGTGCTCATTTGGCAGGATAAGCCTTTGAGGGAGGCTCAAAAATATTATATAGACACATAATGCATTTATACATATATGTATGTATTTGTTGTTCTTTTGATGTAGGAAAACATGATTGTGGTGTGAGTGTAGAGTGTTTGCAAATTCTTATTCAGAATCTAGGGCCCAAACTATTCACAAACCTGACTTCATACTTGAGGTTTTTTTTTTTTCAACTTTAACCAGTCCTAATATAGATAGTGAGGATCACAGGGTTTGTGTCTAGAATAGTTGAGATAATAACTGTCATTGCAAAAGCAGGTGTCTGGGAAGGAAGATTTTAAACTGATGAACCCAGGGCAGGCACTATCATAGTCTAGGACCTGAAAGCCTCAGATCTGGGGCCATTTCATTCTCTATGGGTTTCAGACCCCTGAGGGAGGAGGGCTGCACAAATGGTGGAAGGTTTGGCTGAACATATTTGTACACAAAGCATCATTGCTGGACTGAATTAGTGATGATAACTAAATATACTGAGCACTTCCCGTGCCAGGCACTTTGCATCCATTATCTCTTTTAATTTTGACCACAACCCCAGGTTACAGATATGACTATTAGTATTTCCATTTTCCAGATGAATACTCAAATAGGCTTACAGAGGTAAAGTAATTTGCCCAAGGACACGTAGTTAGGTAGAGATGGAGTCAGATTTACACCTCAATTCTTAACCATAAAGACCTGTATTCTTAACCATAAAGACCCGTATTTTTAACTACCTTATAGTATTGTCTACTAATAGTTGGATTCTGGGAAATTTTTTATATTGAAAAGAAATTTTTATATTAAAAAAACTGGAATGGCAAATAAGTCTTAACTTGTGCACCAAAGTCAATTAATTGGTAGTAACCGCCTCTGTGGAGAAGGGTGGGAAGTCCATCCCCAGGCCCAGTGGGAAGGGCTGCTATGGTCAATTTATTGTGGCTGGTGTGGAGGGAGGTAAAGGTAGTATGAGTGCTGTATACTTGCGGTCTGTTAAAATTATATTTCAAGAAGAGTCTTAGAATTCATCTAGGTCAATCTTTTCAGTTTATCAAAGATAAAGCTGCTGCCCAACATGGGGTAGTTTCACTCATTTAATATTATACGTCTAGCCTCTGGAGACAGCTACATTTAGAACCCAGGTCTCCTGGTTCCCAGCCCTGTGCCCTTGTCTCTAGCACTATGGGTAAATCCAAAATAGTCCTTTTAGAGAGTGTTCTGAGGAGAGAAGGTGACTCTCAAGCATTCCTTTACTTTAAAAATGGCTTCAAAGTAAAAGATTGTCAACCAGATTCTGTCAGCATTATAAAGCTTCTCTCTGCAGGAAGTTGGATTAATTCTTGCAAACTTCAGGATATCAGACTGCTACCATTTCAAGACGGAATCACTGCAGAGTTCCCTGGGGACATCAAGTAGTTTGGTTCAATGTTTACAGAGAATCCACTCTGGACATAGAGAAGAGGGTACAATAGCTGCTCCCCAAAACTGAGGGGCTTAGAGTGAGACCTGGATAGAAACTGAGAAGCAAACTCAGTTGGACTTCTGCATTGGGCAATAGAAGGTGGAATCAAAGACATGGATGCTATTTTATACCTCTTGGGACACACTGTAATATTCAGAGATAGGAGATTTCGTGGGCTGCATGGATGTTCCTGGAACTCAGCACACAGTCAGCTCATGGTCAGGTAAATGAGGCCATTTATACGGGTGATCATCACTTCGTTTGTTGGCTTCATTCACTGGCTGCTCCCCCAAATCCAGGTTCTTGTCATCTCCAGGCTAATCCATGGGTACCATTATTACCCCCGTTATTCATTAACAGCCAAACAGCAGCACTGGTCCCATACTCCTTGGGTGGAAAGGTCTCCAGCAGGTAACCAGCATATCACATGCATAGCAGACTCCTGAGGATAGTCTGCATTTTTGAGAAGTAAGACAATTAACTTCCAGTTTTTCCTTTAAATATTACATTGGCCAAGTGTGATCTATTTTGCCAAATGGTCTGTCTCAAATTACACACGTGTGAACCCACTGTTTTTTCTTGAAATCTGGGGCAGAGTGTCCTATGCTCTGGGCCTTTTCTTGATCTACTTTAATCCTTTTTAGCTGTTAAAATGACTAAATAAGTATCTGGATATCCAGTGGAATTGTCACAAAATGATTTTTTTTTTTTCCAAAACCACACTGATTTCAGTCTCTGTCGTTGCATACACACCTCTGGAGGCATCCTCTATACATAGTGACTGCTAAGGTTGCTAATGTCTTATAGAAGCAATGGAGACACAAACAGATGAGTTTCCCTTCTTTCTTGTGCTTGTCCTTGACCCAGTGAAATGTCTTTAGCTTAGCAAGGATGTCCCAAGGGAGCCATGGCTTTAATGTTCTTACAGCCTGTTCTGCTACCACTCTGGCCATGCCCCTGAATGCAGGGATGAGAGAGTAGAAAGATTGAACACATTGAGCCAGCCACTGTCCTTCTTTCCATATGTACTGATGGATGAATGGACTATTAGAACAACATAGTACATTAATTGTAACCAGAGTGTATGGATGCAAAGAAAGCTAATTTGAATTCTGAAAATCACGGCAAGCCAATAGGAAGTCAATTTTTGCAGAGAGGCAACAGCTTTCATAAAGGGACATTTTGTTTCTTGAAACTGCGAATTTGTTTCTAAAATTGTGGACAGAATTATTGGTCATGTGGAACCAAAATCCCTTGATGTTCACTGCCCTGCATTGAATCTAGCACAAATGCATTTGCAAGTGTAGTGACCTTCTGCTTATAATGAAGTTGTTCTGTGGGCCAAAAAAAATGAGTTCACACTGAGAGGCCCTCTGCATTCTGTGATTCATATGTGCATTTATCTGGACAATGGAACTTTGCAGGAAAGCAAATCACATGCAGGGTGCCCTTTCTCTTACATGTCAGTCTTTTGGTTCTCAATTGCATTTTCAAACTTAGGGAACCACAGACTTCTTCATGGAGGGCTATAAATCATTCCATGCATTTTGAAATTGTTGGAGGAATGCACCAAGAATATTGAACAGGAAAGGGTTTTCAGAACTTCTCCAGGGAACCTTAGCTGTTAGACACTGAGAAGGTAGAAAAGCACAATGGGTAGAATCCAGAGGCTGGCATAGAGATTGTCTTCAAAATCTTCCAGACCTGGACTAAAGTTACTCAGACCTGGACTGAAGCCCCAGTTTTCCAACTCTCAGTTCACGGCAGTTTCTGCTACTCCATTTTTTTTTTCTCTCTGCTTCTCTCTCCCAACTAATTTCCCCCTTAAATTAAGAAAAAGAATCAAGAGGAGTATTTCTCAAAATATAGTTCACAACCACTTATGTCAGAGTCACCTTGGATTCCTTTAAAATGAAGATTTCTGGGTTTCATCGAGACCTGCCAAATGAAATTGAGACCCTGGATATCTGCATTTTCATAAGCTCCTCAGTGATTCTTATGCATATTGCGTTTTTAGAACCATCAATCTAGGGTCTATAAATAGCCAGGCGGCACATGGCAGGAAATGACCACTAACTTTTAACATCACTGAATTTATCTTGAGAATATAGTCATTCATTGTTCCCTGCTGTTCTTAGTGCCAGTCATGTAGTGAGCTGAACGGAGCTAATGATGGTTCAAAGAGTAATTACACCAGCTTTCCTGTTTTTCTAATACCTGCTCTTGGCATAACTCTAACTATTAGTATGAGCTCCTTTTCTTCTCAACTGGCAATATGTATCTGCTGTATATTGCTCTGCTGTAGTTGCTGGAAGGTAAATGAATGCTTTGTAAGTATCCTCAAATACACAGGCCCATTCCAGACTCTGTTGATACATAGTACCTGGCCTCAAAATATCCTGCAATGAGTCAACAAATAGTTTAGTCAGAGCCTCAATTACCTCTCCATGCAGATAATTATTACTTCTGCCATTTAAGTGAAATTTTAGTACATTGCTTATAGCAATAAATTTAGGAGCATATTTATGCTGTCCCTGATTCTACTCATAGCATATATTTAAAATCCCATTTCTGTGGGGGTATAGCTCTGAACTGTCCTTCAGTGTGAATTTGGTTGGTAATAAATTAAATAATACCATAATCTCATTTTCTCCCACAGTACCTAGTACACTTAAAAAAACAAAACAAACAAACAAACAAAATCCTAGTGTCCAATTTACCCTGCACACAGGAGAGTTCTATATTTCATGACAGGCTAGTAACTGAGCAGCTCTGTAGGATTACCAAGCTATCAAATGTGTTGTAAAAATGTGATGTCACGGCACTTTGGAAGTCTCATTACAGAGTTTAACGGGTTTTGTGGTATATTTTGCAGCATGCCCTTTCTGACAAGGCATGTGTGAAAGCCTTTGACCCAAAGACAACTTGCTTACAGGAATGCCTTATCACCACCTTCCAGGAAGCCTACTTTGTTTCAGAAAGTTTTGAAGAAGCCAAAGAAAAGATGAGGTAAACTTTTTTTCTCCTACCTAGAGAAAATAACTCTTTATTTTTCTGTCTCTATTCCTTCCTTTTGTCTATCTCTTGTACAAATGAGGGTTGATCACATCTCTTTCTATTTCTGTTTATTCTGCAGAGACTTTGCAAAGTCAATTACCCGTCCCTTCTCAGTATACTTCAATCCCTACACGCAGAGTATTGAAATTCTGAAAGACACCAGAAGTATTGAAAATGTGGTGCAGGACCTTCGCAGCGACTTGAACACAGTGTGTGATGCCTTAAACAAAATGAACCAATATCTGGGGATTTGATGCCTGGAACCAATGTTGTTGCCAGCATGATCTTTTTGCGGCTTAGCAGCAATTCCGTCAGTGTCATATAACACAAATAACCTTCTGTGTCATGGCTTGGCTAATAAGCATACAATTCTGTATATCTATACCATCTTGTAACTCACTGTGTTAATATCTAAAACACCATAAGAAACCCAATGGCAGATAACCACTCATTGTATGAAAGAATGTAATATGTTTAAATGTCTTAAAAAGATTTGACATTCCTGCTTAGTCTCCTTAACCAAACTGCATCTACTTAAAATTTGTAAACAAATAGCCCTCTTACGAGTCTAACTTAAGCCCTTTTCTTTTTCAGATCTAAGCCTTTCCTCTGTGTTCGTTAGGTAAAATGAAAAAAGCAGTAAAGCTATTTCCGTTTTTAACAGTATCAGTGTTTTCACAGCGTTATTTGATGTAAACCCAGAATTGTAGGAAACTTCTCATCACAATAACAAAAGATTCAATATTCTGTTTCAAAAATTGTTGAGGTAATACAGCATTGGAATGATTTTTAGGTTGAATATTTACACAATGCAAGAAAAGACCTTTTTATAAATGGAATATGTAGGTTGCATTGACCTTGTAGAACCTGAGTTATGGAAAGCTTCCTGAAGCATTTTGGAAGATAGTACTTTCAGAAAGGACATTAGGAAAGACTAAACAGTGGACAATCAATCTTGGGACTATGAATTTTTTGCTGAAATAAAGTAAATTATCATGCTTAGGAGGTTAAACAATTTTTTTCTGGTCAGAGGAGAATAAAATCACAGAGCTATAAAGATCGTCTCTGATTTCAGAGATGTGGAAATTGAGTCACAGAGAAGTTGTGATTTGCCTGAAGCAGCACAGTTAGTTGTGCGCTAGCATTCATCGTCCATTGCACTTTCCTTTTGTTTTCCTGATAAATTTGTCCTGGTGTGTGCATGTGTGAATATGTTATTGGAGATGGGAAATAATGCCTATCCAAACTAATGTTTATCAGTAAATAGAACTTGGTTTGTGGTCAAGGGTTGCCAACAGTATATTTGTTGTTTCCCCTCACAGCTGCACATCAGTCCAGATCTATGGAAGGTTTTCCACTTTCCCAAAGTTTGGGCAACTTTGGGTAAACAGTAGTGACGCAGCACAAATTTTTGGTGGTCTTTGCAGTAAAAGATGACATTAAGTGGTTAAGTGAACAAATAGAAAACTGCTAAGAGTGAACGAATTTCTTCGGATTCCCTCACCGAACATAACTACTATTCTTCTGATTCTGCATTTGGTAGTAAGGAACACTGGACTGGGGAAGGAGGGGGCAAGAAAAATTAGAGAAAAAAAAATGACAAAATAACTTCTAGCAATTTAAAATATTTACTTGAGCAGTTTCCAAAGATGTTCTTTTAGTAAGAAATTACATATAATTTTAAACTAATTCATACTCTTATATGGAGCCCACGAAGGGTCAGAAATCTTTGAACTAAATATATTCAGGAAGAACATGAGAAAGAGCTAAAAGACACATCAGGGAGAGATCAAACTAAAATGAAAACCCAGATGTTTGAGTGTTGGTTGTCTTAACTATTGAGGATCTTTTATCTCTGAAGCATTCTCAGAACAACTGAATTTTGAGAAATAATTTGGTGGATAGAATGTGAGAGTCACAAAATATAAATGCTATTCCGGGTGAAGGGAATAGTGCCTTGAAAAACTGGTGGTAGAGAAATGAGGAACAAGCTAAACCAAATTTAAAAGATCTAGATTGATCAAGCAGTCATAAATTTTGATAGTTTCATAGATCCATAAATATATAGCTTCTTATATCTTGCTTTGCTAACTTTAGATGACCCTGAATAAATTACTTATAAATTAGAATCCAGAATCATAATCCAGAATAGCATATCCACAAATTTTCAGAACTGGTTGCTGAATTTTCTCAGAGAAGAAAATTGCCTAAGAAATGCTCAGTGTCTGCCTTTGGTGTTATTTTCATAATTTGGTATTGCTTTAGACACAAGTCCTAGAGTCCTGTCATATATATATTCATTAAGAAACCCCTACAAGTAGCCATGAAGCTTCCCCCTCTAGTCGCATGAGATTAGAGCTTCTTAATTAAATATACTTGAGAGAAAATTATATTTAATTGTAAACAAATTCCCTCAACAAAAATAGCATTTGAGGTGTCTTCTGCTTGGCTTGTAGTGGAATCCAGTTTTCTAATATGTGCAAAATCTATCTTGTGTCAAAAATAGAAGAGTTACAAAGTAAATGGGCTTTCCCACAGAGCTTATATAGGTATCATACAAGGAAGTGGAATTACTTGATTCTTTTTAGATTTGTTCTCCATTTGGAATAGCAGTAACCGTGGTTTTCCCCCTGTGAAACAATGGAATCACGGTTTTCATTTGTTGTGAGCATTTAACATGCAAATGCCATTACAGCTAATGGTGGGAAAAATCCTATAAAATTTAATAGCCGTCATAGGAAAAGTGTTGGCAGAAAAATTCCCTGTAAGGAAATAGTGTAACAAAATAATCACAGCCAGCTTCTTGTCATATTTGATACCTGCTCAGTGTAACCATTTATCTCAATTACGCTTCATAACCTAAAGCTAAATTAAATAGATCCAAGGGCAATTATAAATTTAAAGACACTTGCTCACTGTCATCTCACGGTGAGTTGTTACTTTATTATGGCTTTGCTGCTGACTTCTGTAATCAGCTAATCAGAAATCAACACAAAATTCCTGGCAGGACCAGGGTGTTTATGCGTCACACTTTGCAAAAGATAGCCAAAATCTGATTAGTCCAGTTTTATTCTTGAAGCATTTTAGTCTATTATGAGTTAGAATAAGGCATACGGTATATTCTTGAATGTTCATTTTATTTGGCATAATAAAAGCATAATAGACTATTTATAAATTATACCTTTTAAGAGTGGGAAAATCTGACCTGAAATTTCTTCTTCTTCTTCTTCTTTTTTTTTTTTTCCACATTAGTGGTGAAAGTTCTGAGACTCGGGTTTCTGACTTAGTCTCATTTATTTACTGTGTAATTTACAAACGATGCTTTATGGGCATGATATATCTGTGCTTGTCTTGCTTGCTTATAGTAAATGGGCCTGAGCCTAATGATTGTGAAGTATTGCAACATTTACCAACATGAAAAGTCTGCAATGAGAAACAGTGTGTTTTAACGTGAAATCGAATAGAAATACAGAGTTTCATTTTCAAATGGAGTCATGGCTCGCATCACCTCATTTTCTTCATTCGAGAAGGAAAACATTAACACAAGATGTAGTTGTCTTCCAATTCATTTGATCTAATTTTCAGCTTCTAAAGAATCAAGCCCTGATGTTTATTCTCACAAACTTGTATTACTTACAATGAAGAAGAAAGCAGTCCAGAGTTTTCTGGTGTGTCTGAGTTTTTTTTTTTTCTTTTTGGAAAATGATTCTTATGCAAATTGTCATGTTCTGGGGAGAGTCAAGGGAATTAACAATGGGAGACTGCTTCTTGTAATATTAGATTTGCAAATGTTTGAAATAAAACCAGTTCTAGAACATAAAATGGTGATTCTTTATAATGCGACTTGGAGTTTCAAAACATTCATCCATTTTCTTGGAACATGTCAGGCACAATATCAGCATTATTTTAGACACTGAGGTTGTAGTGATGAATAAAGTAGAGGAAAGTTTATACCCACTTTGAATCTACCTTTTAGAGGGAGATACAGGCAAAACAAAACAAAACAAAACAGATTAGTTGAAATCACAGCAAGTTCTATGAAGAAAATAATCAGGATGATTTGATAAAGAGAAATGGGGAGATGGTGTCAGGGGAACTGGAAAGGCCTTTCTGAGCAGGTGGCATCTGACCAAGAACCAGGGATGAGATGGAGCCAGGCCTGAAGAGGGGCATGGTTAGAGTGCTATCGGAAGAGGGAACAAAAAGGACTGAAGGCTCCAAAGCAGAAATTGGGTTTATGTGTTTGAGGAAGAGACAGATTGTCAGTGGGTGGAATGGAATTATATAAGGGCAGCATGAAAGACAAGGATGAGATAATAATACAGGGTTCCACAAGAGCTCAGGTGCACTCTCTGTGCAGCGGAAGGTCAGTGGAGGGATGTAAGGAAGACAGTGACAAGATCTGATTTACATTTTTTTCTTTTTCTTTTTTCTTTTTTTTTTTTTATTATACTTTAAGTTCTAGGTTACATGTGCACAATGTGCAGGTTTGTTACATATGTATACATGTGCCATGTTGGTGTGCTGCATCCATTAACTCGACAAAAACAAGAAATGGGGAAAGGATTCCTTATTTAATAAATGGTGCTGGGAAAATTGGCTAGCCATTAGTGGATTTACATTTTTAAGAGCTTACTTAGGCTGCTCTGTGGGAAGGGAGTATAGTGGGGTTAAAGGGTGAGTGTGGGAATAAGAGTAGAAGTAGTGAAACCAATTAGGAGGCCATTGCAATATTGGGGATCTGCAAAATCAATATCTTACTTGATCATGGTGGATGTTGTTAAAAATAGTTGTATTTAAATAAGTTACAAAGTTAAGAGGGTGGGTGCCATCAGATGAAAAACAGAAACTGGAATGAACTGTACCTGGGTTGATTCGCATTTGGCTGGAAAAGAAGGCGTCCAAACATACCCTGTGTCTTTCACAAATACTTAAACCTTCCTTTGACAAACATCATGTGAAACTTTTTCTGGCCAGTTTTTAAGGGAGAAAAAGCTCGAATGAAAAGCAAATGCATTTTTTTTTCTTGTGACTCACAGATATTGACAACAGAAGCAAAAATGACACAGAAAATGAGGCATTATTGGTGAATGTTGGTGGTGCTGACATATAGGTTAATTCAGGGGGGAAAAAATACCTCTCTTACCTCTAGGCAAACTGAATAGTTGTGTTCACTGTTCACTCTGCTATTTCTGTAGGAATAAGCCATATAAACGTTAGTGGATTAGTTAAGTCTATTTCCACTCTTCTCTCTGCCTCCCATCTCCCCAAATGCATAGTTCAGATATTCCAGAAAAGGTTCACCTGCTGTGATTTTGTCCTCTTTCCAAGAAGGATGGGTCTGGTGCAGCAGCTGGAAGTGTATTTCCTTCTTTGGGAAGATTGCAGTGAGCCTGATGTTCAACTCAGGGGCATCTGTGGTTATGGTGCCTGCAAACAGCATTCTCATAATCCAGTCGATACAGTTTTTATAATTGAACAACAAAAACATCTGACAGATGTGGGCAGGGTAATTTGAAAGCTAGATGGCACAAAGAAATCAAGTTCATTTTCTGTCAAAATCAAATCTTTAAAAAACGGTACAGAACTAGTCCTTAGTTTACAGGTTGCGAAAGGCAATATTAATTATAGGTAGGTGGGAGGAAGTTCCTGGTCCCTCCTTCACTCCTAGATCTCTTGCAGTCTCCTTGCTTTTTAGCTTGTTCATTTCCATGGAACTAGCAAGATTGCTGATTCAGTAGGTCTATTATTCCCAAAGGTTTGCAAACCACTGAACACATCTAATGTACAGCTTGCCCAATTTTAGCGAACAGCTAACTTCACAGACGCTAATGAGGCCAATTATTGGCAAGTGAATTTGAAGTGAAGAACACATTAGATTTGCCACTATAGCAGTTATTTGTTTATCAGGATTGATTGAGGCACGCTTTCTTTTGATCATTACATCTGATTGATCACTGCACATGGCATTATGAAAGAATGAGGTTTCCAAGTTAGATAGCTACTTGTAAGAAAAATCTCTGCCTTGCAAGGACAGAACATGTTTCCCTATCCATTTCAGCGTGAAAGCCTAGCCATTAAATTGGAATGGATCCTAATTAGTCTCCTTGCAAATCTCTAAAACTTCTTGGTCTTTCCTGTTGAGCAGAACTTAAAAGAATCCTAAATTTCTCCCTTGCCCACGTAGAGTCAATATCAAAGAAAATAACTTGCACGGTATTACTGCTGAAAATGAGTGCAGACATAGCAATTCTGATTTGAAGTGGCATTGGAAAGTATAATTTGATTCACCCAGCCAAATGATTACTGCAAGTACAGATCATCAGCATGGCCCACTCCAGGACATTTGAATTGGTGATGAGCTGACAGCTAATTGCCAGACTGAGTCTGCCTCTTGAGCTTCTGCCTGAGAACAGAGGGAAAAAGCCCCATAGCTCCTACAAACTCCTAACCTGGACGGAGGCTATTTTTCCATGTTGGAAATATGTCTTTTAGGATGATTGTCTCTCTGATCATACCAACCAGCTGTTGTTAGCCCAGTATCCATACCTTCGTTGTCCTATGACTGCACCATAGTTTTCCTTTTGTGAATCCTGTCCCTCGCTCTTATTCCTTATCTTGGGTGGGGCTGATTCCACTTCTCAGTTCTAGGGGTGGGCTTATGACCAGTGTTTAATCAGTGAGCTATTATATTCTTCTGGTCACAATGATTGGTTCATCGTTAGGCCAGGACCTGGGTTGGGCCAATTAAAGCCAAACCCTGGACTTTTCTGAAACCATTGAGAAAGAGGTGTGCTGCTTTCTCCTGTAATTTAAGGTGGTAGAAAGTGAGTCTGGAAATTCCATGGCCCACCAAATAGAGAATGCAAGGCCAAGAGTAAAAGATAGAGACGATGTCTTAGTGACATTGTCAAGCTCACAGATTTAGCTGTGCATGTAGCTAGATGTACCTTTAGACTTTCTAGGTCCATGAGCTAATAAATGACCCCTCCTCTCTGCTCTCATTTTCCTGCATGCTATCACTGGCATCTAAAAATTGCTAACATCCATGATGAAAGCAAGAGAAAAGGGGTAGAGGATTTTAGATTGCTTTCTTCACAGTTTTCCTGTTGGTTCTGGGAATCATAACTTCCTGAAGAAGTACAGGCAAACCTCAGATATATTGTGTGTTTGGTTCCAGACCACTGCAATCAAACAAATATAGCAATAAAGTGAGTCACACAAATTATTTTGTTTTTGTTTTTTCAATGTATGTAAAAGTTATATTTATACTACACTGTAGTCTAGTAAGTATGCAATAGCATTATGTCTAAAAATGTAGATATCATAATTAAAAATACTTTATTACTAACAGATGCTAACAGTCATCTAAGCCTTCAGTGAATCATAATCTTTTTGCTGGTGGAAGGTCTTGCCTTGATGTTGATGGCTACTGACTGATCAGGGTGGTGGTTGCTGAAGGCTGGGGTGGCTGTAGCACGTTCTTAAAATAAGACAACTGTAAAGTCTGCCATATTGATTGACTTTTCCTGTTATGAAATATTTCTCTGTAGCATACTGTGCTGTTGATAGCATTTTACCCATGGTAGAACTTCTTTTAGAATTGGAGTCAATCCTCTTAAACCTTGCTCTTGATTTAAGAATTATGTTTATGGAATATTCTAAATCCTTTGTTGTCACTTCAAGAGCTCATAGCATATTCACCAAGAGTCAGGTACATCTCAAGAAAACACTTGCTTTGCTCATCCATAAAATGCAGTTCCTCATCTGTTCAAGCTTTATCATGACGTTGCAGCAATGTAGTTACATCCTAAGACTCCACTTCTAATTCTAATTCTCTTGTTATTTCCACCACATCCGAAGTTGCTTCCTCCACTGGAGTCTTGAATCCCTAAAAAGTCATCCATGAGGGCTGGAATCAACTTCTTCCATACTTCTCTTAATGTTGATATTTTGACCTCCTCCCATAAATCACAAATATACTTAATGACATCTAGAATACTAAATCCTTTCCAGAAGGTTTTCATTTACTTTGCCCAGATGTATCTGATAAATCACAATCTATGGCAGCAAGAGTCTTATGAAACATGTGCCTTAAATAATAAGACTTAAAAGTCAAAATTACTACTTGATACATGGGCTGCAGAATGAACATTGTATTAGCCAGCCTGAAAGCAATATTATTCCCTTGTATATCTTCATCAGAGCTCTTGGGTAACCAGGTACATTGTCAATGAGCAGTAGTATTTTGAAAGGAGTCTCTTTTTCTGAGCAGTAGGTCTCAACAATAGGCTTAAAATAGTCAGTAAATGATGCTATAAATAAATGCTCTTTCACCTAGGTTTTGTTACATTTCTACAGCACAGGTGGAGTAGAATTAGCATAAGTCTTAAGGGCCCTAGGATTTTTTGCAGTGGTTAATGAGCATTAGCTTCACCCTAACAGTCACCAGCTGTATAACAAAAGAGTCGGCTTGTCTTTTGAAGCTTTGACTTCTCCTCTCTAGCTGTGAAAATCCTACATGGAATTGTCTTCTGATAGAAGGCTATTTTGTCTACATGAAAAACCTGTGGTTGGTGTAGCTACCTTCATCCACAATCCTGGCTAGATCTGTGTAACTCTGCTGCAGCTTCCCCCTCAGCACTTGTTGCTTCACTTTGCACTTTAATATGATGGTGATGGCTCCTTTCCTTATATCTCATGAACCAACTTCTAGCTTCATACTTTTCTTTTGCACCTTCCTTACTTCATTCAGCCTCAAAAGAATTGAGCAGAGTTAGGACTTTGCTCTGGATTAGGCTCTGGCTTAAGGGAATGTTGTGGCTGGTTTGATCTTCTATCCAGACCACTCAAACTTTCTGCATACCAGCAATAATGCTGTTTAACTTTCCTATCATTTGTGTATTCACTAGAGTAGAACTTTTAATTTCCTTCAAGAATATTTTCTTTGCATTCACTACTTGGTTAACTGGTACAAGAAGTTCAGCTTTTGGGTTATCTTGGTTTTTGATATGCCTTCCTCACTAAGCATAATCATTTCTAGCTTTGGATTGAAAGTGAGAGATGTATGACTCTTCCTTTCACTTGAACACTTAGAGGTCATTGTAGGGATATTAACTGACCTAATTTCAATAATGTTTTGTCTCAGCAAATAGTAGATTTGAGGGTATGGAGAGAGATGGGAGAATGGCTGATTGGTGGGGCAGTCAGAGCACATATAACATTTATTGATTTAATTTGTCTTATGTGGGTTTGATTCATGGTGCCCCCAAACAATTACAATGCTAACACCAAAGATCACTGATCAGAGATCACCATAACATATAATAATAATAAAAATGTTTGAAAGATTGCAAGAATCACCAAGATGTGACACAGAGACAGGAAGTGAAGACATATTGTTGGAAAAATGGTGCTGATAGGCTTGCTTGATGTAGGGTTGCCACAAACCTTCAATTTGTAAAAAATGTACTATTTGTGAAGTGTAATACAGTGAAGTGCAATGAAATATGGTGTGTCTGTACTATTTGTGTCTTTTCGTCCTTCCTATGCTACAGAAATATGGGTTATCTGACCTGTTTATACTCCTCTAATGTTGGGAGTGGTGGGACTTGATCCCAGTGAGATGTGGCCAGCAAAATTGCTCAACGGAAGTATTAGATTCCAGGTGACAACTTGAGATTCATTCTGTAGGTCACTCACTGGTTTGTTCTATGGAAAAAGAAAACTGAAGTGAATTCAACTTGTGATGAGAGGCAGCTTAGATAACTGGATAAGACTTTTGCTGTCTCAGTTTTTCACTGTAACTCTTAGGATGATCTGGTTTTCATTAGGATGATCTGGTTTTCATTAGGCACCTTTAAATAAAACTTGTTTCCCAGAGCATAGGAGAGAGAACATGGGCATTGACATCATGTGAACAGAAGTACGAATTCTGGTATCTCTACTTACTGGGTGATCACTACAGAATTATTGACACTTTTGGGGTTTCATTTTAGTTGTCTGAAAAATAGGAATGAAAATACCTCATTTATAGACTTATCATGATTATTATACATATAATTGAACTGTGGTAAGTGGGCTCTGAGCCATTCCACAATTGTCTTTCTTGGAAAAACTGAAATAGTGGTTGGTGGGTGTTATGTTCTGGTCACCAGACCATCTACTAAAAGGAAGGCCAAATCAATCCCCTCTATATTAGAGGTACTGCGTTCCCAAGGCTTCATTTCACAAAGCAATTGCTTAAGTTGTCTCTGACTAAAATAAACTCCTGGTCAGAGGGAACAAATTAGGTCCAGAATATAAATGTATATTATTTGCAGAGCAGGAAAGAGAAATGCTAAGTAAAAACAGGAAATTGGAATATTATGTGTTGAGAGAGCAATTCCTTTCATCCTTGCAGCTAATGGGCTGAGCAAAAGTGAACAATTTGTTTCATGTGATGATTCGCTAATACTAACTGACAAGGTTTCCATTTCTGAGTACCATTCCACATTCAGCTGCTTGTTTTGTAGTGCAGTAGTGCAATTATCCATCTTTTGCATTGCATAAACAGAATGGCTCAAATGTATGTGAGGAATACCCATAACTGCTTAAGTCCTTCCTGTTAAAAAAAGGAACAAGGGAAAGGCAATATGGAAAGTCTCCTACTTTCCTTAAAGTAACCATCTGTTTCTTTGTGATGTCCTCTTTGCTGGAGAATTCACTTTTAGAAAAATATCCTAATATGGGAAGGGGAACAATGGTTGGGTTCATTTTCCCTTTGAGCTTTATTTTTCTCTTCATTTTATCTTTGTTGTAAACAACATTGAAAGGAGCACTAATTCTAACCATCAGCCTAGACACAGAGCAATTATGCTTGTGGCTTGCCTGTACATGGGGAACTAGGGTAGGCCTTGGGAGAGCTGACATGTGACAGCCTACCTCATTTCAGTAGAGTTTATAATTAAAGACTGGTTCAGTCTTAGCTTCATTTTCCATTTCCTACATTTATTTTGTTAACTTTTATTTTTGTATCATCTGTATAATTTGGGTTTGCTTGGCAAACTAAAGGGAGCTTCATTGTATGTGGCTCACAGAATCCAAGAGCAGGGATGTGGTGGTCTTCAAAAGGAATGAGATCTGGGAACTGAGAAGGTTTCAGAATTTTCTCTCTGACTCTACTATGCCTTCTCTGCACATGTGTTTCACTCTACTGTCTGTGACTTTCTTTTCTTCTTTTTTTTCTGCAGATGGTATTTTTTGCTTACCCATATACATGATGGAATATGGTGACTTTATAACTTCTGAGTTACAGGTTATAGTTTTAGAAAAAGACAGACTCATTTCCTCTGATTTCAAATTCCAAAATCTTGGGAAAGGGAATCTGATAGATCCAGTATGGGTCAGCTGTCCATTCCTGGTCCAGTTGACTATGGCCAGCACAGAAGGGTAAAGTGACTTAGATATGACTGCAGAGACCCTCACCTGTGGGTAGGGAGGCTTTCCGGGAAGCAGATGGGCTGGGCAGAAATCTGAATAGATCTTTAGAGTCCAGACTACAACCATTGGCCCTTTTGGAAATCACCATGCCTAACAGAGCTTGTCCTTGGGTCCTAAATGATCAGACTAAAGGGGTTCAATTTATGAACCCCTTTTGGATTTGCTGGCTCTTCATCCAAATATTCTAGTTTTTAGAATGGGTAAAGTGAACTTATACTACAGGTAAACCAGCTTTAGCCCATCCATTCTTTCCGTCTCCCTTTTCCTCTCCCTTTCCCTGATGTCATCTCAAATGCAGGCTGGAAAGGCTTCTGGAGGGACTCTTATGGTAAATTGGTGGCTGAAGAGGAGGAATGATGCAAACAGGAGGAGCATCAAGAGAGATAGGAGGCTTAGCAAAGTGTGGTCCCAGCAGCCTGAGGAGAAGGACTTTAAACAAAGGTTAAGGAACTATGGACTGTGCAAAACTGAGACTATGGTCTCTCCAGAGGTGTTGGTGGAGACCCTGGGCACTGGGCATAATGATGAGCAAAGCTGGACAAGTTCCATGCTTGTGGAGTATGTGTTCCTACAGAGATTCTTGCCTTACTCTGGGAGTGGTCTTTTTCTTGTTTTTAAGAAGTAGGTAGATTTTATTGCAGCCTGGTTTCTATCAAGATACTATCAGAAAAATAGGCTGACACAACAGATCTAAATCTCATTTGACTAGCTAGATGTCATATATGTGAAAGGTTTGTGGTACCTACTGTGGAAAAATTTGGTCCTGCTTATTTTCTCTGTCTTAAACTTTTCCAAAACCTTTTTCCTTTGTATACTGTGACCTTGTGGTTATGTTGGTTTGTGCTGTATAACCTAGAAAAATGAGGGCAGAGGCTGAAGTTTAAGAGGTCTACACAGTGTCAAATGTCTTCTTTAATCTTAGAAAGAAATTGACTCATTAACTTCACTCAATGCTTCAGAGTTGAAACTTCTACCTATACTAAAAATGTTGGCTTCAAATGACCACACTTGAGTTGTAAAGATATTTATAGCTTTCCTCTCTCTTTTTTGAAGTGTGTAGTATTTTTTTTAAATGAGTTAAAGTGTTTCACTAACTAATCATAGTTTATCATTTAGAATTACCTATCTCAATCCAGAGAAAATTAGATAACTGCACACTAATATTAATTAGCTTGTTTTGTCAAGATTAGTTTAATACCCATTATTTTTAGTATAATTGCTACACATAAAATGGCACCAAAGAGAATGTAACAGTGGATTTGTCTGAAGACAACATCACGTTGTCCTGTATTTCAGAGGCACACACACATACAATTAAACAATGTCTCTCCTGTAGTTTATAGAATAATTTTCTTTTTCTTCTTCCTGAATCAGATTTAAAGCTTATCAAACAGTCAGTATTCTTCCAGTATTGATGAAGAAACAGGTTTGCTTAGGCTCAGCAGATATGTGGATTTTTTTTTTTCTCTGTGAAATTGGGGCTAAGAATGTAGATCCTGGGGTTAAAAAACACAATTGAGTACTCAATTCTGCTACTAACAGGGGTAATTGGCCTAAATGCTCATTTTTTTTTTCTGTGAAATGAGAACTAATAATGGTACTGATATTATAGAGTGGCTATGAATACTAAATGAGATGATACGTTTAAAGCACTCAGAATGGCACCTACCACCTATCTCACAGAGTTTTTGTGAATAGAATAATATACGGAAAGCATTTGGCCCAACGCTTGACACATGACATTTGTAGACACCCAATAAATGTGAGTTATTATTATTTTATCCATTGTTCATTTTTAATCATATGGTTACATCTTCATAACTTTTCTTTTTTCATACAATTAATATGTCAATACATTGGACATGAGCCAAAGACATACAAGAATGGAGAATGAAGTGTGAACATTTCCCTTTGTCACCCACCTCTGTCAAACCCAATTAACTGTCAACCTTTGCTTTAGGGAGTTTTTGGTCACCTCATAATCCTTCCACACCATTCTTTAACAATGACATTTTCTGTTTTTTTTTTTTTTTTTTTCCAGTTTATTCAAAGGCTCAAGCAAACACAGCTTGGAACTGAGGATATTCTTAAAATGTCTGATCTCGACATCCACTTTCTATGCATTGTATTCACAAACATACAACTTTCTCAGTGTGCTTGTATTTGGGACCATATTACACATAGTGTTCCTTTACTAGCATTTTAAAACTTGGAGTTATTTCCATATCAAAGTGTGCAAGTCAATCTCATACATTTATTAAACAACTCTGTCATGTCTATAGTACAAATAAGTCACAATTCATTAACTATTTCTGTTTTAATGGATGTTTTTATTTGTAATTTTCCATGATTACACATGATATTGCAATAAATGTTCTTTAGAATTCCTGAACATATGTGGCTATTTCATGGGATGGATTTATTTCTGGAAGTGTAATTTCAGCATAGGAGAATGTGCGCATTTACAATTTTGATAGCAATAGACAACTCAGAAAAACTTAATGAAAAGCATATCAATTTAAACTGCCACTAACTGTAAGAATCCTCATTTCTTATATACGTACCAATATGCAATGTCGTCAATCATAAATATGTTTTGCCAATTAGAGGAGCAAAGGATAAAAATGTCATTTTATTATTCAATTTGCATTCTTAATTACCAATAAGGTTACATCACTTTTTTGGGGGGAAGTTTTTAGCTGTGATTTCTGTGTCCTTTTCTTAGCCCTGCCCTTTTTCTTCTCTCCTTGCAAGACTCCAGTGACAGGAATGTTAGATCTTTTGTTATAGTTTCTTAAGTCCCTGAGGTTCTTTTCATTTTTTTAGTCTGTTTTCTCTCTGTTATTCATACTGCTTAATTTTTGCTGCTCTATCTTCAAGTTCATTGATTTTCTTCCTGTCTCATTTATTCTGCTGTTGTCTTTTGTTTTGGCTTTTGTATTTTTCAGTTCTAAAATTTTTATCTGGTTCTTCTTTGTATCTTCTATACTTCTGTTGAGACTAGTTTTTGTTTGTTTCAAGTATGTTTGTAATAGTTGATTTCAAACATTTATATAATGGCTGTCTCTAAAATATTTGTCAGATAATTCTGCCATCTCTGTCATTTTGATGCTGGCATTTATTGATTGTCTTTTTCCATTCAAGTTGAGATTTTCCTGGCTCTTGATATGATGAGTGATTTTTGATGGAAACCTAGACATTTTGGATATTATGTTATGAGACGTTCAGTCTTATTTACACCTTTTGTTTTTATTGACTTCCTCCAACACCACTCTGGCAAAGAAAGGGGTGGAGCCCACCTTGTTACTACCAGGTGGGGGTAGAAGTCCAGGTTCCCACTCAGCCTCTGTTGACACCTGGGATGGGGAGGGGCTCCTCTTACTTCTGAGAGAGGGTAGAGGTGCCTTGTCACTGCTTCCATGTCCCCATGTGGTCTCCACTGACACTGTAGGAGAGGACAGGCCCAGTTATTGCTCAGTGATGATGAAAGTCCCAGCTCCCTACTCATCCTTCTCTGACATCGTCTGGGTAGGGGGTTTGAGCTACTTCCCTACAACTTGGCAAAGAGAAAAGTCGAGGCTCCCCTTTGGATTTTGCTAGTTGGGGTGGGGCCACCGTTTTTTCTGTCATTTTGTCTGCAGTAAAGTGGTATTGTCTCGGAAGGCTGCACATTTCGTGGTTCTTTGGGTGTAGAGAGTGGCATTTGCTGGGGCTTTTGTTTTTTTTTTGTCTGTATCTGTTGTTGTGTCTAGGTGACTGGCTTCTCCAGCACCCATTTTGGGATATGTAAGCCATAAAGGAAACCCCGGGAACTTACTGCTATGTTGTTGCTCAGATCCCAAGGTCTCCAACTGGTATGACTTCTTTTCTCCAACTTTCAGAGTCTTCTTATTTTGTTTTACATATAATGTCCTGGAGAGTAAGAGAAAAACCAAGAAAGAGAGCTAGTGAAAGAGAGTACAACACAGAGACACAGAGACAGAGACAAGGAGATATTTGGTTTGCTAATTAGGAACTGATAATTGTTAGTAAGGGAGTAACAGCACTATGCTTCCAGGTGAATTAATATTCAGACCAAAACAGGGTGAGAACCACAGAGATATAGGTGGGTTCTTGCCACTTCCCTCTGCCTTTTCCTTGTTTTTTTTTTTTTTTTTTTTTGAGACAGAATCTCACTCTGTCACCCAGGCTGGAGGGCAGTGGCACGATCTCGGCTCACTGCAGCCTCTGCCTCCTGGGTTCAAGTGATTTTCCTGCTGCAGCATCCCAAGTAGCTGGGATTACAGGGACCCACTGCCACGCCCGGCTAATTTTTGTAGTTTTAGTAGAGATGAGGTTTCACCATGTTGGCCAGGTTGGTCTTGAACTCCTGACCTCAGGTGATCTGCCTGCCTCAGCCACCCAAAGTGCTGGGATTACAGGCGTGAGCCACCATGCATGGCCTGCCTTTCCTCTTGGTGAGCTACACAATACACTGCTTGTTCGTTCCTTGCAGATACAGATTGGCAATATGACCCGTGCAAGCACTGTTTGGGGTGTTGTTCCAGAAACACAATTGATGTCTCCTAGGGGTGGTAAGACAACAGGATAAGCGGTGAGTTGAAAAGTTTCTCTGCTTTCAACTTGGAATGCAGCTGAATCATTGGAATGACCCAGCCCTGCTCTCAAATCTTCCTTTATGATTCATGGGTAAAATCTACTGACTTCATTCATTCAAAATATTTACTGAGCACCACCTATTCATTCGTATGTATAGATTATGGAGCAAAGTGTCTTATGTGAGGGCATATATGTTTGTGTCTTGTGTGTGTGAATATATATGTGTGTGTATATATCTATATATACACACATAGATACATAAACAAGACACATTGCTCTGTGATATAAACGTAATCATGAAGAAAATGCACACATATTATGTTCATACATGGATTTTACAATCACAAACAGAAGACAGTAATGAAATAATCATAAAATTAATGGAAAATGTTACTTTATCAGTTATAATGATTGCTATTAAGGAGAAGTATTGGCTCTGGCAGCATCACAGGCTGTCTGGGAAATCTTTCCTGAGGGAGTGAAGTATAAGCTGAAATCCTAAGGATGATGACGAGGTAATGTGGTGAAGGAAATGGATGGACATCATGTGGGGAGGAAAAAGCTTTCCAAGAGGAGGCAACAAACAGCATACGTGACTTGGAAGGATGGACAGGTCATCAGCAGAGTGGCCGTGGATAGCATTGTTTCTTTCCTAGTGTGTGTTTGGACCTTATTCACGCCTTGTGCCAATATTAGTCCATATAGACCAGCTTCTTGATTACAGAGAGTTACGTTTAAGCCACATAATTATATGGGGCTTAATTAGGAAAATACACTGTCAACAAATAATTGAGTCTGTTTATGACTGGGTTTACCAGACCAAAGGGGAAAATCATAGAATGTCAAATATGAAAAAATGTCCAACTTTAACAATAATGTTAGCTATGTATAATACACTACAGATATCCATTCCATTCAACTGCTGTTAATTGAGCCCCTGTACGTGATATGGAAATGTGCCAAAATAGGGACATTTCCCTTCACCAATGCTCAGGCTAGCTGGGAGACAGATCTGCAAGTAAATATATCATCTACTGTCAGAAGATTTAGCCAAATTGAGATTTTAGCCAGACTCTGAGAAGAGGGTAGGATGTATTTCTGCAATTTTCTGGATCTGATCTCTCTTGCTCTGAAAGAGTAACTACTGAACTGGTCAATTCCTGAAAAATGTCTATTAGTTCTTACAAAAAAACTACAACATTAGTGACTAGCATGAGCAATTGAAAGTGCAACCCGGCCAGGCATGGTGCCTCACGCCTGTAATCCCAACACTTTGGAAGGCTGAGGTGGGTGATCACCTGAGGTTAGGATTTCGAGACCAGCCTGACCAACATGGAGAAGCCCCATCTCTACTAAAAATACAAAAATTAGCTAGGCATGGTGGCACATGCCTGTAATCCCAGCTACTCGGGAGGCTGAGGCAGGAGAATCGCTTAAACCTGGGAGTCGGAGGTTGTGGTGAGCTGAGATTGCGCCATTACACTCTAGCCTGGGCAACTAGAATGAAATTCCGTCTCAAAAAAAAAAAAAAAAAAAAGTGCAACTCATTTGAACTCTAGTTGGTATTTAGTCCATGCCACTTACTATGTTAATTATTTTGCATGGATGTATTCTGTCTCCCCAAGTAGACTCTAAATTCCTTGAGAATAGGGATTGTGTATTATGTGTTTTTGTGTTCACCAGACCTAGCATTGTGTTTTGCTCAGTAATATTTTTCTGATGGAAGGCCAAGATAAATCAGGTTCTGGAAACTACTACTATCATATAAGTAGTACCTGTAGGAACAGGGAGATTTATGCAACAGAATATCTACTGGTAGATAGAACTTTCTTCAGCCACATAATTAACATCTGTGAATTAGCTACCTTAATACACTCCTATAAACATTCATAAAACTGTATGTTTTGTCAATTATTTTCCACTGCTACCGCCAGTTTTACCAAATTATAGCCTAACTTTCCTTTTGAGCTTCAAGGGAATCAAACTTCTTTTGAATGATGTTTTTCTTTATCCTGTTTTTATAAAACTTAAAATTTTTTTTCTTTAAATGGACTTTTCATGATACTTGGGAGGGGACTTGGGAGACATTTAGGTTTTTGGAACATTTAAAAAATAATTTTGAAAAGCAAAGAAAGATGACAAAAATAACTTCCAGTTGTATGGAGTCTCGTTTATTATTTATCAAATACAATGCTAGGCTAAGCCTTTGAAATGTGTTATACCATTAATCTTCACAACAGCCTGATGTGATAGATAATAAATAATAAAGATGTCTCTTTTTATTATGCTTTTTCCTTTTTAAGGTAAACAATCTGAAATTGAGAAAAGGTAAGTAACTTACCCAAGGTCATACCAAGTGCTGGTGTCATTTTTTAAAACCTGGAATGAGTGACCCCATAGTCCAGTCTCTGACCTCTGTGCTATTTTGCCCTATTTGTGCTGAAGTGGTACCAGGCACTGAAACTGCATAGATGAGTAAGACCTAATTCTTGCCCCCATGTAGTCCATTGTCTGAAGCAAGAGAGAAGCCAGAGCCTGTCTGCAGCTTAGCTCTGGAGTCACGCTATCTGGGTTCAGATTCTAGCTCTACCACTTAGTAGCTGAATAACTGTTGACAGGTTACTAAACCTTTCTGTGCTTCAGTTATCTTGCATGTAAAATGGGTATAAAAATGTTCAGAGTTACTGCAAGGATTAAGTGAGATAATACATGTGAAGCACTTGGAATTGTACATGGCAGTGCACACAGCAAGTGCTCAATAATGCTAGCAGCTATTATTACTATCCTTGGTCATTTTCACTGAGGTTGGCTGAGACCAACTGGGCTGTCATACCCACTGAAGGAACAAGACTAGGCTGAGAATCTCAAAGGGACTCCTCCCATTCACAAAATGTGGGTAGATGAAGGGCCTTGTTTGGGACAATTACTTGGCATTTTCATGGTGCTCAGCTACCACAGCTCTGAAGAAGTTGCTTTTCTCCCAAGGACATATAGTGCCTCTCAAGCTTAGTGTGTCTCCTTCTTCCCATCTAGCATTAATATCCCATTTTGGCTGGGGCTTTAATTTGTATTTTCTCACTAACCAGAGACGATGATTTTGGTCCTACAATTTATTTTTAGGTTTAAATAAATTTGGCTTGACCCCACTAAGTCAGAGAACATAGTTCTCCTTTCCTCCTGGGCATACATGTAGATCACATTTCTTAGCCTTTGTGACAATTAGGTGTGGCCATATGACTGAGTTATGGCTAACAGAATGTTGAACATAGAAATATCTTGCATGGTTATCTACTCTTTCTCTCTCTCCTACCAAGAGCTAACTGATTGTCCAGTTTGACTTTGGAACCCATGTGATGTACCCTTTATCAGCCTGGGAACTTAAATAACTGTGTGGAGCAGAGTTCACACCTTGTCACTTGCTATCCATTGAACTGTGATATGACATAGAAATAAATTTCTATTGCTTTAAATCACTGAGATCTTGAGACAGGCAGGTAGGGTTACCTTAATACGCTCAATAATTTCTGTCTTATAGGTTGTCCAATACCCTAGCTATATTTTCTATCACTTCCTATGGAAGTGATATTATATATTTTATGGTACCTCTCTTTTCAATTTCTCATTTCCTTAAAGCCTTGAAGCTCAC
This sequence comes from Mandrillus leucophaeus, assembly GCF_000951045.1. Taxonomy (NCBI): domain Eukaryota; kingdom Metazoa; phylum Chordata; class Mammalia; order Primates; family Cercopithecidae; genus Mandrillus; species Mandrillus leucophaeus. The sequence goes on along the minus strand of NW_012101987.1, from coordinate 78,622 downwards.
TCATCTCTCAACTCCTAGAGTGATTCTTTTCTTCTTTGCCTGCACCAACAAAGAGGGATGTGCAACTAGCTACTGTCCTTTGATTTTCTCAAAATATCATCATCCAAGGCATTTATATGCAAGGCATAGTTTACTGAGGGTTCACAGCGATCCTAGTGAATTGGATATTTAGAAATCTGTGTCTTATAAGTCCTTACTTCACCTACTGTTGTGTTACTTCACTTCCTATTCCCTCTCCTCTTTTCATTTGTCTACTTTTCCTCCACCCCCAAATTAACCTTTTATGCAGAACAGTTTGTCTAGTCATTCTTTGGAAATTTTTTTTGGCTATCAAGGCTATCCCTGGAAAGCTTCCTTGTCCCCAAAAACCACAGTCACGAAGGAATCTTAATTTATTTTGATCTCTAAGCCAGATACAAAGAAAAAACAAAAAACAAACCCTCTGGCATCTCTTGGGTTAATATGAAATGGCCCTTTAGACTATTGAGCATGATGACACAAAAAGCATAGCAAAATCCAGGCGGTAAGCTCCTTTAGAAAAAAATCAGAAGAAATGGCAACAATGGGTGCACATTCTCAGATACAACTGGGCTGGAACTGAGTTTTTGTGGTCTGTATAGATTGGCAAGTGATCTTCAGTATGCCACAGATGCCCCCACTGTCATCTTCCATGTTATCTCTTATATAGGGACCATTTCACTCATTTATGTCACTTGCCTGCCTCCTTTAAGCATATGAGCTTGCTACTTCTTTTCCATCTGGAAACAGTTTCTATCCTGATAAGAACAAAGTACTCAACTCTCAAAACAACAAATGTTCTCCCCTGTACACATATACATTGCCCATTTTGCTATTTATCTTGTCCTTGGAAGACCCAATAGTAACATATAAATATATCATAATTTATCTATTTCTTTCAAGTTGTTAATTTAGGGAGTCTCCAAATCTTTGTATATAAGTGTTTATTTACTCTCCATGTTCACAGACCACATTTCTTGATGTAGTATCACTTGATGAAGATGTATGAAGAATTTATAGTACCCGTTACAGTCATTAAATTGTTCTGAAAAAGGTGATATCCATAATGGGTGTCAGAATTTTGCTTGTAGTGGTTAACAGGGTTACAACTCAGTCTTCAATCATGGCTCCTAAAATACCTGGAGGGGTTTTTAAACGTTGAACTTTAATTTTGACTGAATTAATTGTATGAGATGAAAACTACATAGAGTTTAGTATCTAGTTAACTTAAGTATAATTACATATAATAAACTATCAATGATGATAATGAGACCAGGATTTTAACTCGCCTTTATTAAACAGTGAGTACAAACCTGAGCTAAACAGCTAAACATGTTTGAGACAACAGTTTTGGTTCCAAATTTTCCTCCTGGTCCATCCAAGTTTTGTTGACTCTTTCCCATGTATTTCATGGTGTCCTTGTTCTACATTAGAAGATTATTTCCTTCGAACAGGACATTTCTCACTATTTGCAGCAAATTTTTAGTTTCCTTCTGCTTCTGAAAACTATACAGTCTATTCTAGTGTTTGGAAGAGACTGATACTCTCTTCTGTCATGCTAAATACTTCTTATCTGCTCCATTCTACCTTAATGATATTTTAAAGGTCCTCTTCAGAGTCTTTCTTTGTTTCATGGATTGCCTGGTTATAGTAGTTTCATCTAGTATTTTGGATTTAGGCAGAAATATTGGGTCAAATTGTCTAGTAGCATAATCACCAGGATGTTTTCTATGTCACACTGTTAAGTGTCACCCAGGACTGGAGTAGATCAGTTTAATTATTTAACTACTTCTTAACCATATTCATGCAGCCTACACTGGTGAATGTAAAGTTACAATTTACTACAGCAAAACTCTTATTCTGACAAAAGCATTCCAAGGGAAACTTCAATGCAGAGATTCTCATCTATTTAGGAATTCACAAGCAGCTTGCCTTAAAGGCAAGTTTGTGGTTGATGCTCTTGTAACATTGTTCCTTTTCCAATAATTACATGATGAGACTTTACACCAATAACAACAAAAATCAAAGTTACTGTCCAGTTCAACCAAGTCATGTTTTTTCCATGTTTATAAAGGATTTACTTTAAGAATGAATCATTGGATCTCTGTGTTTTGCTTGTCTAAGATAGCATCAGAAGTCCATTAATCTAGTTCATTCAAGACAGTAGTTGGTTAAAGAAGTTAACTGAAGAAGTTGCTTAAAATAGGAATTATTTTAAAGAGACACATTCAAGATTTTACTTACCTTAAAACATGTATATTTGTATTCACTCATCAATATTTTGATGGAGACCCACTGTCTTCATTTCTAGTATGGGTCCCCTGGTTGAAGCTCTGCATTGTCTTTCTTGCATCTACCACAACCACAATTCATTGTCTGTGAGTTCTGGTTTTGCTTTTGTAAGTGAAGCAATAACCCAAAGACATGGGTAAAGCAGTCTGAGTGCTGATACCTTCTATGTTTTTATGATTCTTTAAAAATATTTTGTGTTTGTCTCACTCACACCTAATCTGATAGCATGTTTCTTAGTGACTTATCTTTATAAAATCTTTCTAACATTCCAGGTGGTTTTCAAAGAAGCCACATTTCTGCATTCATATATCATTGACTTATATAACATCTCATGAAACTATGTCATTATGTAATTATAACGTTGAATTTAAGAGGCACTAACAGTGTTGGAAACAAACATAACTGACTCTTGGCAAGCATCCAACTCAACTGGTGGGAGTAGAACTGAGTGAGCAGACCAGAGAGCAGTCTCTGCCAGGGGCTTTCTCTCATCTTTGGGCTTCAACAGAAACGCTTTGCAGAGAAAGGGAAGCATGTGGATAGGTAATCTGGCAAGTTGGCTTAGTGGAAATGGGTTACGAGAGTTCTACTGTGCTTTTAAGATCCTTATTAAATGCTTTATAGAACAATTTGAGTGCTACTTGCTATGATTTCAGTTTAGGTATGAAATATTTTGCAGAAACGCAAAATCTTTTACTTTGAGTTTCTGGAAAATTTTACGTTTTACATCATTGGCACTCTAACAGTACTCCTGCCCTAATCTTGGCAATTTCAATATCTGGATTGGATATTGGAAGGTGAACTTTCCACTACATTGACTTCTCACTTTCTTCATCTCCCCTCCTCCACCTCTCTTGTCCTCCACCCTTCAGATAGTTCTTCAATCTCAAAGTCTATACCCCATCTTTGTGGTTGTTGATACCTGTAATCTCTCCATAAGCTCTGTTTCAAACAACTGCTTCCTGCCATCGCCACACTGACTGTGAAGCTTCCTTCAGTAATCACAACTCTAAAAGTGTTTCCATCCAGTCTTTCACTTCCCCTCACTCCCCTCCTGTACACATTTCCCTTCCTCTCCAGCTTCAATTCCATGGTCATTCATTATTATTCCCTTGCCTGTGCTCTCAGCTTCCCTCATGTACCCTTTTTATAAGTTTTGTTTGAGAGAATCCTAACCTGTGTAAATCTAATTATACCTCTACTCTATGGCTACACCCATGAGACAATGTGATTGTGGATAAACACAGAACTATGTGATTGGTCTCGCTTTAAATTTGTGATCACTCACCTGACTTTAGGTAGTGCATTCACTGTTCTATTTTCCTATCTGATTATTTCACACTTTCTCCTTTCTTATTGAATGCTCAGATCTCCTCCCTCATTCTCTCTTAGCTGACCTTGCTTCCTGTTCCACTTGGAAAGTATAAGCAACCAAAAGATACTTTCTTTATGCTCTTACTCAACACTGCTTGCCTTCCAGCATGAGTTTCAATATACTCTGCCTTCTCTCCGGTTTATCAATTAGTCCCCTCTCTTCTTCATCAGGTTTTCTTCTCTGCTGGATCACTCTCATCAGCAAATAATAAAAGCCATTCTCAATGCTATTAAAAAATCAAAAACTCCTTTTTAAACCTATTTTTTCTCTCTAGCTAATTTCCCATTTCTCTATTTCTCTATATAGCAAAACTTAATAAAGTCACCAGAACATCACACTGCAGGATCCAATGGTGCTATTTCAGTCTTCATCTTACTTGACCTACCAGTATGTAATTTGGTCCAGTGGACCACTAATTTGGTTTGGCTCTGTGTCTCCACACAAGTCTCACCTTGGATTGTAATAATCCCCATGTGTTGTGGGAAGGACCCAGTGGGAGGTAATTGAATCATGGGGACAGGTTTTCCTATGCTGTTCTTGTGATAGTGAATAATTCTTACAAGATCTGATGGTTTTATAAAGGGAGTTCCCCTGCACATGCCCTCTTGCCTGCCACCATGTAAGATGTCCTTTTGCTCTTCCTTCACCTTCTGCCATGATTGTGAAGCCTCCACAGTCATGTGGAACTGTGAGTCCAGTAAACCTCTTTTCTTTATAAATTACCCAGTCTTGGGTATGCCTTTATTAGCAGCATGAGAGCGACTAATACAGTCACCTGCTCTGCACATCGTATTATTCACTAAACTTCCAGGTGCCATTCCTTTTTGGACCTTCTCCAGTACCTTTGTCTGCTCCTGCTCAGTCTCTTTTGCTAGTTCTTTCTCATTTTCCTAACATCTTGACACTGAAGTGTCTCAAGATTTAGATTTCATCTATTCTTTATCTACATTCACCTCCTAGAAGATCTTAACTAGTCTCATGGTTTTAAATACCATCTAAACTCTTATGATGCTTACATTTATTCATCCTATACCTCTTTCTTGGTATATGCAATTCCTATTCAATCTCCCCTTTAACATCTCAAGTTTAATATTTCCAAGACTAAAATCCTGTTTTCTCCCCCAAAACTTGGTCTTCCTGCAGAATTCCTTATTTTAGTAAATATAACTTTATCCTCTAAGTTGCTCAGTGTATCAGCTAGCTATTGAATCATAACAAACCACTCCAACCCTCAAAAACTTAAAACAACAATCATTAATTATTACTCACGTGTCTGAGGTTGATTTAAATTTGGCTGATCTGGGTTTGGCCAGGTACCTCTGCTTCAAGCTTCAGAGGCCAAGGCAGTTCTACTTCCTACTGCAGGTCTGTCGGTCACTTGAGCAGCTCTCTTATACCTGTTTCTTATCTTCCTAGAACATGAAAGCTGGTTAGGGTATATTCTTTTCATGCTGATAGAACAACTGTAAGAGGGCCAGAAATAATGTGCAAGGCCTTTTAAGTCCTAGGCTCAGAATGAGCAGGCAGTCACTTTTATACATGTCATTCGCCAAAGTTAAATTTGTGTTTGAATCCATAGTTAAGAAATGGAAAACCAGATGCTGCTCACAATGAGGCCACAGGGAGGGCATGGATGCTGGGAAACATGAAGAATCATATGGCTGATTACACTCAGCCAGAATCCTTGGCGTCATAGTAAATTCCTCTTTCTCACATTCCTCTCCACTCCTCCTACATCCATTCAGTAAATCCTATGGACTTTACCTTCAAAATATATCCAACTCCTGATCACTTGTCACTACCTTCACTGCTTCCACTCAGGTCCCAGTCACCATCAGGTCTTATTTGGATAACCATAATAGTCTTCTATCCAGTTTCCCTGCTGCTATCTCTTTTTCTTGATCATATTTCTTAACCAGGTAACCAAAGTGGTCCTGTTAAAATGTCAGATCATGTCATTCTTTTTGGACTCTTCCAGAAGCTTTCTAACCTAGGAAAAAAGCCAAAATTCTTACTATGGCCTAAAAGAATGTACCCTGATCTTAATCCTATTCCCTTACCTCTATGGTATCATTGTTACTTTCTTCTGTCTCGTGTTGCTGCAGGCTTATTGCACCTCTTGATGTTTTTCGAAAATGTCAACCATACCCTTGGGTCAGGCAGGATCTTTGAACTTGCTGTTCCTTCTACCTGAAATGCTTTTGCTGCAGGCAGCAACATGTCTTATTCTCTTACTTTCTTAGGTTTTTGCAAAAATTCTATCCTTTCAGTGAGGCCTTAATTATTCAATTTGCTTCTTTTCACTCATCCCAAATCTTGCCATCCCCAGCGCTCCCCATTATCCTTTCTTACATTGTTTCTCTATAGTATTTATCACCATCTAACATACATATGTTTTACTTTTTTGTTCATTTTTATTTTTGTTTACTTGAGTATAAACTCTCTTCTTACACCTTTTTTCTCAGTTTTCCCCCCCATCTTGTTCACTACTGTATCTCCATTGTTTCAAAGAATGCTTGGCATGTGGCAGTCCCCTAATAAATATTTTTTGAATAAAAGAATGATTGAATGAATTTTACTGTTTTATCGGTATTTAGTTTATAATGGACAGAAAGATTATTCATTTGCTTATTTGTGAATAATTACCAGTAAATATCTTAGGGATGTTTAACTTTTGTCATATTATTATTTATAGTTTTCTGCAGTCAGCTATGGATTTAGGAATTATTTTGCTAGAATATTTTTATCATTTACATGTTAATACATTATTGTTACAATGGTAGACAAAATATTCATTGGAATTATTTCTTTTTACCTGAACTTCATTTTTATTTTTTCTTCTTCTTGTTTAATCCATATTACTTACTCTGAACAGCACAGAATTTATGTCATTTATCCCTTTTGTAAAATGACTGTTTTTGGAATTTCAGCAAAAATTACCTCAGTTGTAGAAATAGATAAGTTTAATTCTCCTTTAGATTTTGAGATGAATAAGATTGAGAATAGGTCAGATTTTTTATCTGTTATTTTTTCAGCTTTAAACATTTATTTTCAAGCTAGTTTATTTTTCTAAGCCCCCCCAACTTTTTTCCTCCACTGAGGGCAAAGTAAATTTCTTTACCTTGCAGAAATGTGCCAGGAGCATCCTGCAAAATCATTGAGGAAGCTTATCCATTGTCATTAATTTTGAAAGATTCATGGAGCTCTGAAAATACATAAAAACTCTATGTTAGGAAGCTGGTTATTATTATTCACTTTTCTTTCCTTTCATATGCAAGGGGTAGGTGGGCATATTGCCTCAGTTTTAATGATAGTGAGACATGATCAGAGATCATGATATTGTCAAGCTCAAATGGGAGGGAGTGACTGCTCATCCAAGAAAATGGAGGCTGGTCTGCAGTCAGAATTATGTGTGCGTGGATGAAATGAATTGGCTTAGGTCTCCTAGTATATATCAATAAGTTTACTTTCCTTTGCATATTTTACAAAGTTCCTTTCATTTCTTTTACTTTATGAAAGGTGATTGAAGTGGAGGTTTAAAAGAACTAAATATATTGCTGCAATTCTCTACAACTATTATGCTTCCTTCCGTATGTCAGGCTGAAGACAATTATCAATAAAATGTACAGAATTATTATTTAGCACCGACACACCACTTCTCATGCACATTTGTAAACGCACAGGAGATGTGTTGGGTTAGGTTTTCAAGTCTTTATAAATAGCTTTTTTGATTTTTGATTGTTTTCATTCAAATTTAAATGTTTTAAAATTCATTTTTAATCTTCAATTTGTATAGGAAACAAAATCCTCATTATCCTGCTTCATCATGTTCCACATCCCAAAGGAGGATTTTTCTCTTTTTTTGGGAGGGGGGAGCACTGCGCAATCTTGTGTTTCTTTTTTTCCTCCAAAATCATCAAATGAAAATTTCTCTTTATATAAAAAATGGAACTTAATTGATGTCATTTTTAATGGCTGGCATATATTAAGAAAAATACTTTACATCTGGTATTTAATCTCATTCCTAAAATAAAAGCAATAGAGCAGTGGGTCTGTGAGAATGAATAGTGACTTTAGTATTTTCTTACTGAAACCTTTTCAGTTTGTCAATATGATCTTCTCACGTTTTCTTTGGGGCCCAGTGATCCTTTGTCCCCACGTCTCTTCCAGAAGATAAATAGGAGACTCCATCTTAAAGAAACAAATAGGAAGGAAAATGAATGGACATATCACCATGTACATACTTTGCAGATACTTCCAAAGTTAATTTCTCCCCAAGGAAGGGCAGTAAGCAGTCATTCACTTTGGAAGGTCAAAGTCTTATTTTTAGTCATTTAAAATGGGAATGTTAATAAGAACACAATTAGAGTAAACAGTCTACAGCCCATGTGAGAATCATCAAAGTTATGAACAAGAGGAGGCATTTAAGTGATAAACATAATTGCTGAAATCGGGTTGTAGAGATAAAAGGAGATTAGACTGAGAATATGCTGTGGGGGATTTTAATCAGATCTTTTCTTTTTTACAACATTCTACCTCCTACTCCCTTCCAGCCAAGTATTGGGCAAACTATGGTCATCCTCTTAGGCTAGAGGACAGGGTGTGTAAATCTTCACAGACAAGATAGTGAACATCCACTTTCCCTTTCCACTTCCTACCTATGACAACCTATTGACCCAGCCACTCCTGGTGGGTTACAATCCTTGCTGTAGCCACAACCACATGACTAGGAGGGAGAACCATTTTCCTCCACAGGAGGGTATATAGGGCGTGAAGTGCTGTTAAGACTTTCTCTACCTTAGGGGAAAGCTGAAAAAGGGGGTTGGTTGGACCTCAGCACACCTTTTTAAAATGTAAAAGCATTACGATAGGCACTATTGTAGAAAGAGGTTTTAAGTTTCTGCTTTTAGAGATTGTCAATGAAAACATTCAGTTAATCAACAGCTATTCACTGAGGCTTATTTTGTTTTCATGTTCAGAGTTTTCACATCTGCTGTCATATGACTATACCAGGACATTGAGGGCACAAGGAAGTTCTTTTTCTGCATCATTTAGACTTCACTTGTTTGAAGGCGAGAGGCCCCACCCAGTCTGCAGAGCCAGGAGACAGCTGGCTGGTAAAGAATGTGGCCTCTGTAGTCACATTGCCTGGCTTTGAGTCCGGGTTCTTTTACTCACAAGCTGTGGGACCTTAGTAATTTGAATCTCTCTGTGCCTCAGTTTCCTCATCTGTAATATGGGGGAAATAATAATGCCTCCCTCACCGGGTTGAGGTAAAGTTCTTAGAACAGTGTCTGACACATTGTAGCTCATGAGCTGCGAGTGGAGGAGGCTGAGACTAAGAATGATTCTACTTTTTATTTAATGTGAGATGTGACTGAACCATGTAAAATTAAAGTGACTCATTAAAAAGTGCTACAGCAGCCGTGAATTTTATTCCACCCCAACACTTAGGTGTAAGATATTTCTTTTACTGGCATACCTCAATTTTTGCACTTCACTTTTTTACACTTCTCAGATATCGTGTTTTGCATTTTTTTTTTTTTTTTTAACAAATTGAAGCTTTGTGGCATCCTTGTGTTGAATAAGTCTATAGGCACTATTTTTCCAACAACGTGAGTTTGCTTTTTGTCTCTATGTCACATTTTAGTAATTCTTGCAGCATTTCAAGTGTTTGTATTGTTATTGTATCTGTTATAATGATTTGTGACCCACACTCTTTCATGTTACTATTGTATTTGTTTTAGGATGCCATGAACTGCACCCATATAAGTTGGTGAACTTAATCCATCAATGTTGTATATGTTCTGAGTGCTTTATCGACTGACCATATCCACATCTTCTTCTCTTCAGACCTCTGTGTTTCCTGAGATACAACAATATTGAAATCGGGCCAGTTAATGACTCTATAATGGCCTATATGTGTTCAAGTGAAAGGAAGAGCCACATATCTCTCACTTTAGATTAAAAGCTAGATATGATTAAACTTACTGAGGAAGGCATGTCAAAAGCTGAGACAGGCTGAAAGCTAGTCTTCTTATGCCATCAGTTAAACAAGTTATGAATGTAAAGGAATAGTTCTTAAAGGAAATTAATAGTGCTACTGCAGTGAACACACAAATGAGAAGAGAGCGAAACAGTCTTATTGCTGGTATGGAGAAAGTTTTAGTGGTCTGAATGGAAGATCAAATCAGCCACAGCATACCCGCAGGTCTAAACTTAACCCAGAGCAAGGTCCTAACTTTGTTCAATCTTTTGAAGGGAGAGTGGGGTGAGGATGCTACACAAAAGTTGAAAACTAGGAGAGGTTGGTATATGATGTTTGAGAAGAGAAGTTGTAACATGAAAGTGGAAGATGAAGATTCAAGTGCTGATACAGAAGCTACAGCAAATTATCCAGAATATCTAATTAAGATCATTGATGACAGTGGCTATACTAAATAACAGATTTTCCATGTAGACAAAATGGCCTTCTATCAGAGGATGAAGCCATACAGGATTATTATAACAAGAGAGGGGAAGAAGGCAATGCCTAGCTTCAAAACTTCAAAGGACAGGCTGAATCTTTTTAGGGGATAACGCAGTCGGTGACTTTAAGTTGAAGCAAATGCTTATTGATTATTTAAAAAATTCTAGTACCTTTAAAAATTATGCTATATCTACTCTGCCTATGCTCTAGAAATAGAACTACAAAACCTGGATAAAAGTCCATCTGTTTATAGTACGATTTACTGAATATTTTAAGGCTATTATTGAGATCTACTGCTCAGAAAAAGAGACTCCTTTCAAAATACTACTGCTCATTTACAATGTACCTGGTTGCCCATGAGCTCTGAGGGAGGTGTACAAGGGAGTAATGTTTTCGGGCCTGCTAATGCAACATACATTCTGCAACCCACGGATCAAGAAGTAATTTTGAGTTTTAGGTCTTATTATTTAAGACATACATTTCATAAGGCTATAATTGCCATATATTGTGATTTATCTGATAGATCTGGGCAAAGTAAACGGAAAAACTTCTGGAAAGGATTTAATATTGTAGATGTCATTAAGAACATTTGTGATTTATGGGAAGAGGTCAAAATATCAACATTAAGAGAAGTATGGAAGAAATTGATTCCAGCCCTCATGGATGACTTTTTAGGGATTCAAGACTCTGGTGGAGGAAATAACTGCAAATGTGGTGGAAACAGCAAGAGAATTAGAATTAGAAGTGGAGCCTGAAGATTGGATTGAATTGGTGCCATCTCATGATAAAACGTTAATAAATGAGGAGCTGCTTCTTATGGATGAGAAAGAAAGTGGTTTCTTAAGACAGAATCTATTTCTGGTGACAGTGCTGTGAACATTGTTGGAAATAACAACAAAGGATTTAGAATATTTTATAAACTTAGTTGGCAAAGCAGCAGGATTTGAAAGGATTGGCTTAAATTTTGAAAGAAGTTTTACTATGAGTAAAATGCTATCAAACTGTAATGTACGCTACAGAGAAATCTTTCCTGAAAGAAAAAGTCAATCAGTGTGGCAAGTTTCATTGTTGTCTGAATCTAAGAAATTGCCACAGCCACCTGAATCTTCAGCAACTACCACAATGATCAGTCATCAGCTATCAATATGTAGGCAAGACAATCCACCAGCGAAAAGATTACAATGCACTGAAGGCTCATGATTTTTTTAGCAACAAAGTATTTTTAATTAATGTGTGTACTTACTAGACTACAGTATAGTGTGAATATAACTTAAGTATGTACTGGAAAACCAAAAAACATTCATGCGACTTGTTTTATTGCAATATTTACTTTATTAGGTGATCTGGAAAAGAACCCACAGTATCTTCAAGGTATGTGTATACTTCTCTAAATCAAATTTAATCTGATCCAAGCCTTCATCTCATTGTATTGACTAAAAGTTCAATTTCAATAATTATTGGAGTTTTTTTTCCATTTCTGGATTGGGCAAAGGTGCTATTTAGGGTAGATGGGTGGAAGGCAGATCTTGATGTTTTTGGTTCAAATGGATTTCTGCCCAAACTCACATCAGCCCTTGAGGGGAAGGGGTTCTTCTACTTTTGTTTCAAGCTTCAGCCTGTGTCTTCATGAGGCTGGGTGCCCAGGCACTTAGTGTCCAGTCTCCCTGCATACACAATGCAGTTGTTCCTTTCAGATGTCTGCCATCTCCTCCTTTTGTAGAACCTCCTTGTAGAACCCACAGATCTCAGACCCCATTGTAGTCTTGGGAGAAGCTTTCCCTTGACATATTCACCTTATTTTCTTTTCTTCTTACCCCAAAGACCTAGCATAACTCCCCAGATGAGTTTAGGATTTTAGGAAGAAAGAATACAGAAAAATGCATAATCTTTAGGTAAATTCTTTGGTCGTACAACATGAACTCCTCTAAGAAGAAAACCTGAAGACCTGGTTACCATCTTGGAGCCAGGAAACAAAATGATAGGAAAAATAAGACACATATGAATCTATGACTATCTTCATTCAACATTGGTTTCAGAATGTAGAACATGGGAGTTTTCTCTGAAGTTTGTGTTGATACGTCTTTCACACTTTTAAGAGTCATCTTAAATCCAGTCATGTTAAATGGCAGTCTACACAGTTTTAGCAATTTCTGGCCTATCTTAGAATCCATATATGTTCTTTCATTGGCACATGCAGTATGGTTCTTCCCACAACAGACATCTCAAATGATGGAGATGCAATGCACACTAGCACAGATCTTGAGGGGCCCAAACACACAGAGATAATACTATGTTAATTATATTTGGTCTGGATTTTAGAATAGATTTTTTGATTCGTAGACTTGAAATAAGCCAATAACCTTTACTTCTGTAAAAACACTATGGATTTTTAAAAGTACAGTGAAGTAGGCTTTGGTCGTTCATGACTTTGAAATCTCTGCCTGACCTTGAAGGAATTACTGAGAGTCTGCCAATTCTCTATTGCAGGCTTATTGGTCTCTTTCTCTTCTATTTTCTATTTATTATTATTTCTTTCTCTTTTTCTCCTATGCTCTTCCTTATTACTTATTCTTTCTGTTTCCCCTGCCTCTTTTCCCTAATTTTTTTTTTTTTTAAATCATAGAATAGTCATTTTATAGCCCCATCAAGAACATTCAGGACTAAAATGACAATTTCTATGTTAAGGTATTTTCTTTTTTTTTAAACTGAAGAGCTTCTTCATTTTCCCTTTAAGAGAATATAGATATGTTAATACTTTTATCTATCTATCCATCTATATATATATACACACATATAAATGGTGGTTTATGCAAATGGTGTTTGTTATTCTTTTTTTTTTCCTACCTCAAGGGACTAAACTATAATTTAGGGAAGCAACATAATCTCAGCAGTAAATATCATTCCTAGAGTTCACATCAGAAAAAAATCAGGTCAATTTTCTCTACACTAGTTCTTATGTTTCTAAACTGATATTCCCTTGGATCTTTTTAAGACCAACTGGTAGTATTGAGGTCAGGACTTTAATTGTGAAAATCCAGAGATTTTTGTTTTCATTAAGAAGCTGTATAAAAAAGATGTTCCATCCTGTTTCCATTTCTGCAGCAGCATTTTCCTAAAAGTGGTTAGTGTCAGTTATCATTGCTCCATATCTTGCTCTCTCCTGCCCTCTCTCCTTCTCTTTCTCTCTCTTTGTGGGTATATGTGCAAAGATCAGACTCCAAAATCAAAAGAATAAAGTTCTCCAAGTAGTTCAAGTCAATTCAAAAACTGCAAAGAGGATAAAAATAGTTCCTAGCCTCTAGAACAATGTTCAGCAAACTATGTTTGGGCCAAATATGGCTCGCTGCATGTAAATATAGTTTTATTGGAACATAGCCATGTTTGTTTCCATATTGTCTATGGCTGCTTTTATACTTCAATGACAGGGGTCAATAGTTGCTACAGAAATGGTATTGCCTGAGAAACCTAAAATATTTCCTCTCTGGCTTATTGTAGAAACCATTTACTTACTCTTGCTATGGAAGCTTACATTTAGTGTGGGAGTGCTGTGGAGAGTAATGGGCAAGGAGACATAGATGCCTGTTTGCTCAACTTTACTATATGTTGTGCTGGGTGAGGAGGCAAAGTCATTTGTGTTTCCACTGTATCCTGTATATACTTCTTTTAAAGCACTTGCCATTAGGCAATTGCTGTTATTATTTCTAAATAACTGTCTCCCCTAGTACTTAACTGTGTTTCTTTTAAAAACGCTTATTGAAGGCCTCCTTTGTGCCAGGTATGGAAGATATAGTAATAAACAATAACAGCAAAATATTGACTCTCTTTCATGGGATTTCCAGTCAAGCCCAAGTGTTGCAAGTCCAAATGTTTTCAGGGAACAGGTTGGTAACGTAAATGAGTGAAGCAGCCCAGGTATAGGTCACTTTCTTTGACTATTAAGTGTGTAGAAACAACTTTCACTTCCACAGAGTTTGTGCTATTTCTTGGTTTTATTGAAAAATGAGTTTCTCTTAGATTATCCTTCACTTTTCCAATTATGATAGAGACACATTTGAGATATATTTCTCTTCTACGAGAAAATAACAATGTGTGATGGCTGAGGGAGGCTGACACTTGGCTTTCATGTCAGGAAAACGATAAGGAATGTTGGGGACTATTACACACTGGAGACCACTCACTTCTTCCAAGGGAACACCAGCTACTCAAGTCCAGAGTATTATTGTCATATAGGAATGGTAAATCCTTCTTCTTCCTCCCCTTCCTCCTCTTCCTCCAGCTTTTCATTTTCTGCTTGTCCTTTTTCTTCTCCATCTCCTTCTTCTTTTGAGGGGAGAGAGAGAAGCTGAAGAGCTAATCTGAATTTTAAGTGAACTTCTGATTTTTAAATGTTGACTGAATTTATAAAATACTGTGCAGGCCAAACTCAGTATATGTGCTGGTCAGATTTTGTTCACAGTCCATCGCTTTGCGTTCCCTGTGTGAGAATGACGTAAGGTCCTTGGGAACAAATACCTTGGTGTAAAAATGACAATATTCTCAGTGATTCTTTAATTGTGTGTTATTAGTTATATTAGTCCGTTCTCATGCTGCTAATAAAGACATACCCGAGACTGGGTAATTTATAAAGGAAAGATGTTTAATGGACTCACAGTTCCACATGGCTGGGGAGGCCTCACAGTCACAGTGGAAGGTGAAGGAAGAGCGAAGTAATATCTTATGTGGCATCAGACAAGAGGGTATGTGCAGGGGAATTCCCTTCATAAAACCATCAGATCTCATGAGACTTATTCACCATCACAAGAACAGCACTGGTAAAACCCATACCCATGATTCAATTACCTCACACCGGTCTCTCCCACCACACGTGGGGATTACTATAATTTAAGGTGATACTTAGGTGGGGACACAGATCCAAACCATATCTTTTCACCCTGGCCCCTCCCAAATCTCATGTCCTCACATTTTGAAACCAATCATGCTTTCCCAATTATATTAGTAAATTTGCACACTGCTGATAAAAACATACCTGAGAGCAGGTAATTTATAAAGAAAAAGGTTTAATGGACTCACATTTCCACATGGCTAGGGAGGCCTCACAATCGTGGGAGAAGGCAAAAGACATGTCTTACATGGCAACAGACAAGAGGAAAAATGAGAGCTTGTGTAGGAAACTCCCCTTTGTAAAACCATCAGATTTCATGAGACTTATTCACTATCATGAGAACATCAGCGGAAAGACCCCCTGCTCCCATGATTCAATTACCTCCCACTGGGTCCCCCCGACGACACATGGGAAATGTGGGATCTACAATTCAAGATGAGATTTGGGTGGGGACACAGTCAAACCATATTATTCTGCCCCTTGTCCCTCCCAAATCTCATGTTCTTACATTTCAAAACTAATAATGCCTTCCCAATAGTCTCTCAAAGTCTTAACTCATTTCAGTATTAACTCAAAAGTCCACAGTCCAAAAAGTCTCATCTGAGACAAGGCAAGTCCCTTCCACCTTCGAGCCTGCAAAATCAAAAGCAGGTTAGTTACTATCTAGATACAGTGGGGGTCCAGGAATTGGGTAAATACACCTTTTCCAAGTGGGAGAAATTGACCAAAATGAAGGGACTACAGGCCCCATGCAAGTCTGAAATCCGGCAGGGCAGCCAAATCTTAAAGCTCCAAGATGAACTCCTTTGATTGCGTGACTCACGTCCAGGTCACACTGATGCAACAGGTGGGCTCTCATGGCCTTGGGCAGCTCTGCCGTTGTGGCTTTTCAGGGTACAGCTGCCCTCCTGGCTGCTTTCATAGGCTGGTATTGAGTGTTTGTGGCTTTTCCAGGTGCACTGTCTAAGCTGTTGGTGGATCTACCTTTCTGAGGTCTGGAGAATTGTGGCCCTCTTCTCACAGCTCCACTAGGCAATGCCCCAGTGAGTACTCTGTGTGTGGGCTCCAACCACACATTTCCCTTCTGCACTGGCCTAGCAGAGGTTCTCCCTGAAAGCCCCATCACTGCAGCAGACGTCTGCTTGGACATCCAGGTTTTTCCATACAGTCTCTGAAATCTAGACAGAGGTTCCCAAACCTCAATTATTGACTTCTGTGCACCTGCAAGTTCAACATGCTGCCATGACTGCCAAGGCTTAGGCTTACACTTTCTGAAGCCATGGCCTGAGCTGTACCTTGGCCCCTTTTAGCCATGGCTGGAGCAGCTGGGATGCAGGGCACCAAGTCCCTGTGCTGCACAGAGCAGGGAGTCCCTGGGCCTGGCCCATGAAACCATTTTTTCCTCCTAGACCTCCAGGCCTGTGATGGGGGGAGCTGCAACAAAGGCCTCTGACATGCCCTGGAGACATTTTCTCCATTGTCTTGATGATTAACATTTGGCTCCTCATGACTTGTGCAAATTTCTGCAGCTCACTTGAATTTCTGTTCAGAAAATGGATTTTTCTTTTCTATAGCATTGTCAGGCTGCAAATTTTCCAGACTTTTATGCTCTGCTTTTCTTTTAAACATAAGCTCCAATTCCAAACCCATATCTTTGTGAATACGTAAAACTGAATGATTTTAACAGCACCCAAGTCACCTCTTGAACACTTTACTACTTAGAAATTTCTTTCACCAGATGCCCTAAATCATCTCTCTCAAGTTCAAAGTTCCACAAATCTCTAGGGCAGGAACAAAACGCCTCCAATCTCTTTGCTAAAACATAACACTAGTCACATTTGCTCCAGTTCCCAACAAATTCCTCATCTCCATCTGAGACCACCTCAACCTGGATCTCATTGTCTATGTCACTATCAGCATTTTGGTCAAAACCATTCAATAAGTCTCTAGCAAGTTCCAAACTTCCCCACATTTTCCTGTCTTCTGAGCCTGCCAAACTGTTTCAACCTCTGCCTCTTACCCAGTTCCAAAGTCGCTTCCACATTTTCAGGTATCTTTACAGCAACACCTCACCCTACTGGTACCAATTCACTGTATTAGTCCATTCTCATGCTGCTAATAAAGACACACCTGAGACTGGGTAATTTATTAAGGAAAGAGGTTTAATGGACTCACAGTTCCACATGGCTGGGGAGGCCTCACAATCATGGTGGAAGGTGAAGGAAGAGCAAAGTGACATCTTACTTGGCAGCAGGCAAGAGAGCATGCGCAGGGGAACTCCCTTTATAAAACCATCAGATTTCATGAGACTTATTCACTGTCATGAGAACAGCATGGGAAAAATATGCCCCCATGATTCAATTACCTCCCACTGGGTCCCTCCCACCACACTTGGGGATTATTATAATTCAAGGTGACATTTGGGTGGGAACACAGAGCCAAACCATATCATTAGTATTTCTATTTTACAAATAAAACTGATGTTCAGATAGAAGTAACTGGTCTGAAGTCCTGAAAAATGTCTCCCTCTTTCTCCAAGAAAACACTGCCAAAAACAAAGGACATTTGTAATCATTTAAAGAGGCGATCTATGTGAAAATTATTTTGTAAACTATAAAGCATTATGTTTCATGTGAAATATATGTGAAAGTTATTTTGTTAACTGTAAAGCCTTGTGCTTATATTGGTACATATTGATGCTTATATTGGCATATAAAGTGGTAAAAGAGAGATTCCACATGATTTATAAGAGTGAGGGAGAGAGGGATTTATTTGCTGTCAGAGACTTTGATGTGGACTTTCACAGAAGGCTGGGACTTTGAACATGTGGAAAAAGAGCATGTCCCAGGCAGAAGGAACTGCCTGAACAAAGGCCAGAGCACTTTCCTAAAAGATTTCTGGGAAGTCCATTGAAGCAAAGGCGTTTGAGAAATGCTGGTTTAGAAATAAGTAGCTCTAACTTCCCTTAGGGAACTGAGCATAATTGTGTGATGGAAACACAGTTGTGCCTACTGAACACATGTTTGGAGAGTTGGAAAATTGCTACATTGCAGAGGGCCTGAAGGGTGAGTCTGGAGAATCTGAACTTTATTCTGTAGGAAACAGGCATTAGTAGGGGTTTTAGGTAGGCAAGAGATATCTTTATACTTGAGTTTAAGGGGAAAATACACTCCTTTAACAGGCATAGGCATGATGGATAGCTTTGGGGAATTGACCAGAGGCTGGGAAACAGGTTTGTTCAACTAGGAAGACAGCCAACAAGTGCAAATGAAGGGTAGGATTGGGAAACGTTTTCCATAATCATTCTCTTATCTTTGGTAAAGGTGGATTTTAATAAGGAGATATTTAGATCTGGCCTATAGATTCATCCCAGAGAACTTAAAGAACTTTTATATCACTAAATTTGATCCTTCTGTCACCAGCAGTTTAGAGACATGAAAGCACTGGAGAAAATGACATACATTCATTTTTATTTAGAAAAATTTAAGTATGTGATGAAAAATCCATTTGGTGGTACCTGATGTCCTGATGTTCATGAAATATGGTGCACTGGGTTTACATGCTGGATCTGCAATAAGGATATGTTCTTCTAGGCTGTTGGTAGGAAGCTTCTAATACCTCCCCTCTCTTTTTTTAGTGGTAGTGTTTAGACTTTGCTCCGTTTACTTGCTTCAGAATATTATCTAGTTTAGCAACTCATACCAACTTGTTCTGTTGTCATTATTTCTAGAGTTCTTGGGCAGATTTTTTTTTTCTTTTCCCTTGTAGAATTCTTTATCTAACAGATAATAACTCAAATGCTTCTGTCAAAGGCTGGTTTTCCAGGCCTATTGGAGACAGACTACTTGGACAAGAAACAGTCAAGAGACTTTATCATCTGTTTCTCCTATGTCTAAGTCAGTGTTCTGTATCCACAGATGTTTTAATAGTATAGGTGTCTGATATCTCTTTGTAAGTCTCTAATTTCTACCTTAGCTTGTAAATCGACATCTCAAGAGAAAACTAGAGCAAAAAATCTGAGTAGATGGAGTTTATGCAGATTGATTCGGATTAGCATTATTCATTAACCTCGGCAGTTTGTGCTGGTTAGTAATCACCAACACACTACACTTTGGCCGATTACTTAGGTGGTGTAAATGTCCCTTTAAAGACGTTCTTGCTATTTCATTTAAAAGGCAATGAATTAGCGCTGGACATCTGCCATCTATAATTTCTATCTAGTAGAAGTGCTCTCTTCTATAAAACATATTAGATTTTAGTGCTCAGAAAATTTCACCATCAAATAATATTTTGTTTCTCTAATGGGAAAAATAATTGAAGACCAGAATAATGTCAGGAGTGATAATAAAATTTACATAAGATTTTTTAACACAAATTGTTTACAGTTTATTTTTAAAGTACCAAGTAAATACATACTTAGATCAGGAAATATATATTGCTGATGTGATATTATTTTAAAACAGACTCAATTTTTATGGTCTAGAGGGTGATAGCTCAAATTCTGGAGACAGACAGACCTGGGTTCCATCTTAGTTCAGTCTCCTGTTAGGCATGACATGGATAAATTACTTAACCTCTATGAGCTTCAATTTCCTCAGTGCAAAATGAGGATAATAACAGCTACTTTATAGAGTGGTTTTGAGGATTAAGTAGACAGTGCTTAGAAAGCACTTAGCAGAGTACATAATACAGGGTAGGCCCTTCTTAAATGGTAGCTATAATTATTATTGAATCAGATTCTTCCAAAAATTAATCTATTCCTTGATTTTAATTTTGACATATAATTTTGAAATAAATTCTTTCAGACATTTCTTTGTAGAGTTTGAAATAAGAATGAATGGTTTTAGAATGTATGATCTGCCATTTACTTAACTGTGTGACCATGGACAAATCATTCATTCATTCATCTACTCATGCATTTATTCGATGTAATTTGGTGCCATTATATATTAAGTTTTAGGCATTGGAACTAAAGAGGTGAAGAAGAAAGACAAGTCCTTTATCCTTATAACTCTGACGTTCTAATATCACATGTTGACAACCAAAACTGGAATGAAATGATAATAAAAAATAAAATAATTTAAACTAGTATTGTAAGGGGTGTAAAAACAGACTATTATTTTGGAAAGTAATTGGGAGAGGCAGATAGATAGGGTGGCCAGGTCTGAGAAGATGTATTTCATTTAGGACTTAAATCACAAAACAATTGAACATGCAAGGACCTGTGAGAAGAACATTCCAGATAGAGAGAACTGTATGTGCCAAAGCCCTGAGAGTGTAATAGCCTTGGCGGCGAGGGACAGGAAGAGGCCTCGTGCAGCTGGAATGCAGTGTGTGAAGGGGAAATGGTGGGTGATGAGAACACAAAGGCAGATAGGGCCAGATGAGGAAGGCATTGTATATTATGGTAAAGAGTTTGGATCTAATTTTAAGATGAATAGGAAGCCATTGGAGAATTTTAAATCAGGAGGAAGGCATGTTCTGATTTCCATTGTTTAACCTTTTCCTGGATTCTGTTTCTTATGTATAAAATGTAGACAATAATGGTAGTTACCTGATAGGATGTTGGGGCATTAAATGAGATATTGTGGGTAAAGCACTGTCATATATAACCACAAAATAAACGTTAGTTATTTTTTTTAAATGTATTATGACAGCTGCTATGGAATGAATTGGGTGCCTCCAAAATTCCCAAGTTGAAGTCCTGACTTGCAGCGTGACTGTATTTGGAAATAGGACCTGCAGGAAGTAATTAAGGCTAAGTGAGGTCATAAGGGTAGGGCCCTAATCCGATAAGTCTGGTGCCTTATGAGAAGAGGAAGAGACGCCAGAGCTGTCTTTCTACCATGTGAGGACACAGTGAGGCTTGTTGGTGTTGATTACATGGGTACGTTTGATTTGTGATAATCCATTAAGCTATGCAGTTATGTTTTGTGCACTTTTTTGTATATATGTTTTACCACAACAAAAATGCAAATTCAGGAAATGAAAAAATTAGATTAAAAATAGGCTACAATGTAGATTAAATACAAAGCTTTAAGATAGTTTATCTCAAGTGTATAAGGAGCATGAATTCCTTGCAGAACTAAGAAGCAGTATTATATCCTTGTGTTCATGTCAGTGACCATGCCCATGGCAGGCCTAGGTTTGGGCTGATCGTCCAGGATCTATAAGTAGGATTGGCCTCAGCTGGGCAGGAGAGAACGGGGCCGGGCTTTCACATAGTGAGCACTGTGAGGTAAGCCGGCAGGGGGCTAGCTGGTATCTGGGAGGCCTGGCAGTGGTCTGTAGGCAGATGTCCTGGCTAGTGGGTTAGGGCTCTCAAACTGGCAGCAGGCAGGCAGTGAGTGTCCAAGCCGGCAGGTGGTCAGTGCGGGGAGTCCTTACGGCACGTAGTTCTGATCATGCCATGATAATAGGGTTCAGGGACCGGCCTTCATATCATGAGAGAGTTGGAGGAAAAAGATTGAATTAAAATCTCAGAGGAAGAGAGTACAAGGGAGAAAATAAGGCAGCGACTTAGTTCTTGAAAGTGGGGTACAATGTGGAGGTTTGGTCATAAGAGTCTGAAAGCCTGAAGCTATTTTGAGCCTACAGGTGGGAGTTAAGTGTTTGCAGCTGTACAGCTTGTGGGCTAGGAGAAGGAACCAGGCTGCTATACAATTTATAGTACCTAGGAAAAAATAATAGAAACATAAAATGTTAGTACCAGAAGGAACCTTAAAGCTCATCTAACTCAATTCCTAATATTATTGAATATATACCACCTGTATGAAATGCCATTGATTGCTTTTAATAAGCTAATCTGTCTGATCCTGCTAACCACCCAGTGAATGAAATAGTTACTATTTTTCTTACAGATGGATCAGAGAAGTTAAGTAACTTCCTCTGTGTCACACAGAACAGTCAATATGTTTGCTGAAATCTGTACTGTTTTAAAGCCCTGTGCTGATTGTACTTCACTGCATACCAAGTTAAGGCACAGTGGGGTCTATAATTAAGCCTTTTTGACTTCTAGGTTTATTCCATATACAACACAACAGAAAGGGCTAATTGTACTTACGTGTATTGACTGAAAGGGAGAGGATCTAAGATTTCAATCTCTTCTATCTCACTTGAGCTAAAAACATGGATTAACTGATTATTTACACTGCAAGCATTGGGTTCCTGTGTCTGAAGGTTGTTGAAAATCTGATTTGTGCCTGAAATGGCCTCAAACACAGAGCAATAGTTGAATGGATCAAATTGTATTATAGGGTTCCAGTTGAATTTTTCTATGTACAGCCTTAGTTTAGGGAAACCAGAGCGTGCTAAAGTAAAAAAAAAAAAAAGAAAGAAAAATAGGAGGAAGAAAAAAAAAAAAACAACCCCAAATACGAAACTTCTAGCCAACTATTCTGAAACTCTTTCTGGTGAGAGGTGAGCTGATGGAGTGGAGAGAGGCTAATGACACCCTTGCAGCCTACTCTCAGAGACCTATTAGCCCTGCGGCAGAAGTGGGGAAGACAGTGGAGGCCCTCCACAGGGATAGAAGAGGAGAAATTTCCAAAGCCACCTGAAAAGCTAAATAATTATAGAGAGTCACCTGAAATTTAGCCAGAAACACAGCATGGACAAGTCACTTAACACCTTTATTCATCCTGTCTGAATTGCAGACAAAAGCTTTTTATCTATTTACCTTATAGAGACATAAGAATACATGCAATTTTTGTTGTAAGATTCTTCCAATTATTTCACAATGAATACTATCTAAAGACAATGTGTTGTTATTACCATTTCTTTTTGCTTTGTGTCTAGGGAGATTTTGAAAGATGCTATAAATGAGTCAGATGGGTGTCATGGATAACATCTCCATCCCCCAGGAGTTGAAATCTGTGGATGGCAAGCTATTTTTATCCTCAGCATCTAAATGTAGAAATGCAAATAAACACATATCAATATGTACATAATATATAGAGAAGATGCCATTGTCATAGTTATATTGTGTTAATCATCTACATGTTAGTCAAGTGAGTCTTCTTGTTCTCTCTATATATCTTGCTATATGCGTTACTCCTTTTTTCCTTCCTGCTGGTGCTCATTCTGCATTCCTTGTCAGAAATGTCTACATTTATTGAGATGTTATTTCACTTTCAAGTCCCTTTTCTAATCTTAACTTTTCATTGATCTTGTCAGATTTCCCTGATCTTTTATTCTTGAGTTATTGTTGTAGTTATCTGAATATAACTATTCATTATTTTCTAGTTGTTCCATATATCCTATTTGGCACAATTTTCAGCCTCTATAGGAACTTTTATTTTATTTTTTATTTTATTTATTTATTTTTATTTTAAAAAACCACATGATAACAAAACTCAGTAATATGTCCTACTATTTTTTTTTTCCCCTAATAGGTCATTTTTTGTTCCATAGGTTTTTGGGGAACAGGTGGTATTTGGTTACATGAGTAAATTCTTTTATTATTATTATTATTATACCTTAAGTTCTAGGGTACATGTGATCAATGTGCAGGTTTGTTACATATGTATACATGTGCCATGTTGGTGTGCTGCACCCATTAACTCGTCATTTACTTTACATTAGGTATTCCTCCTAACGCTATCCCTCCCCGCTACCCCCACCCCATGACAGGCCCCAGTGTGTGCTGTTCCCCACCCTGTGTCCAAGTGTTCTCATTGTTCAGTTACCACCTATGGGTGAGAACATGTGGTGTTTGGTTTTCTGTCCCTGTGATAGTTTGCTCAGAATGATGGTTTCCAGCTTCATCCATGTCTCTACAAAGGACATGAACTTATCCTTTTTTATGGCTGCATAGTATTCCACGGTGTGTATGTGCCACATTTTCTTTATCCAGTCTATCAATAATGGACGTTTGGATTGGTTCCAAGTCTTTGCTATTGTGAATAGTGCCACAATAAACATACGTGTGCATGTGACTTTATAGTAGCATTATTTATAATCCTTTGGGTATATGCCCAGTAATGGGATTGCTGGGTCAAATGGTATTTCTAGTTCTAGATCCTTGAGGAATCGCCACACTGTCTTTCACAATGGTTGAACTAGTTTACAGTCCCACCAACAGTGTAAGAGTGTTCTATTTCTCCACATCCTCTCCAGCACCTGTTGTTTCCTGACTTTTTAATGATCACCATTCTAACTGGTGTGAGATGGTATCTCATTGTGGTTTTGATTTG
>NW_012101987.1:47589-54342 GCF_000951045.1 Mandrillus leucophaeus | reverse complement strand
TTGTGGTTTTGATTTGCATTTCTCTGATGGCTAGTGATGATGAGCATTTTTTCAGGTGTCTTTTGGCTGCATAAATGTCTTCTTTTGAGAAGTGTGTTCATATCCTTCACCCACTTTTTGACGGGGTTGTTTGATTTTTTCTTGTAAATTTGTTTAAGTACTTTGTAGATTCTGGATATTAGCCCTTTGTCAGATGGGTAGATTGCAAAAATTTTCTCTCATTCTGTAGGTTGCCCGAGGAACTTTATTTTATACATTTTATACACTGATTTTGGTATCCCATTTTGCCATGCACAGTTCCAGGCACATAAAAGTGCTTCACAAATGGTCATTTGTTTCTCCCCGCTCACTGAAGGTCTACTCCTTTTCCTTTCTTCCCTTCCTTCCTTCCTTCCTTCCTTCCTTGCATTAATTTTCCAAGATGAAACATGAAAATTTTTTTCATTCAGAATTTTTCTATGTGTTGACAAATATTCAAATGCTCGTAAACATCTGGAAATTTGAAAGTGTCTGTTTGGTATAATATTGAAAAATATGCAGACACTCCATTTCAATCCAGTGTTGGGACTAGTATGATAATCTAACAAAATGCCCCAGAGGTAAGAAACATGTGGTTCTCTCAGTCTAGATTTCATTTTATAAAGTAAAATAGGCCAGGGGCTGTGGCTGACACCTGTAATCCCAATACTTTGGGAGGCCAAGGCAGGAGGATTGCTTGAGTTCAGGAGTTCAAGACCAGCTTTGGAAACATAGTAAGACTTTAAAAAAATATTTAAAAGTAGAAAAGAAATTAGCCAGGTGTGATGGTGTGCACCTGTAGTCCCAGCTACTTGGGAGGCTGAGGCAGGAGGATAGCTTGAGCCTAGAGATGAAGACGGCAGTGAGCTATGATTGTGCCATTGCACTCCAGTCTGGGTGACAGAGTGAGACATTGTCTCAAAAATAAATAAATAAATAAATAAATAAATAAATAAATAAATAAATAAATTTAAAGATAAGCAAATAAAGTAAATATACTTATATATGGAAAAGTATTAATGACTATGGCATGAAAAATAGATTGTGCACACTTGATAAAGAATTGTCGGCCAGGTGCGGTGGCTCATGCCTGTAATCCCAGCACTTTGGGAGGCCAAGGCAGGTGGATCATTTGAGGTCAGGAGTTTGAGACCAGACTGGCCAACATGGTGAAACCCCATCTCTACTAAAAATACAAAAATTAGCTGGGCATGGTGGTACATGCCTGTAAGGCCAGCTACTCGGGAGGTGCGCCACTGCACTCCAGCATGCGTGACAGAGTGAGACTCTGTCTCAAAAAAAAAAAAAAAATTATTGATGGGGAGGCAGTGAGGAGATGTTGAGATGTTGGTTAAAGGTTATAAAGTTTTGCTTTAGATAAGATAAATAAGTTCTGAAAATGTATTGTACAGCATGGTGACTATAGTTAATGTACTGTCTACTTGAAAATTCCTAAGAGAGTAGATCTGAAATGTTCTCACTATAAAAAAGATAAATATATGAAATGATAGATATGTTAATTTGATTTAATTATTTCACAATGTACACTTATATCAAAACATTCATTGTATACCACAAATATATAGAGTTTTATATTTTTTCAATTATACCTTGAGAAAGCTGGGAGTAAAAAGAACTATTGGAAAATAGACTAGGGTCTGGAGCCAATATGGGGTGGTAGGAACTGTAGTTATTTATCACCACATGATAACATAGGGACGGTGTAGGCAGATTTTTCAAAATTTTAAGAAAATTCAGAAATTTCCATTTTTAATGTGCAATTTTTCAAATATTGGTAATCAATTAACAATCTTTTAAGATGCATTGGTAGGGCAAATGAAACATGTCTGTGGGCCAAATTCTGTTTATAGGCCCCAGTCTTTCAGGTAAGATATTGGTGAAAAATTTAGATTTTCATATACATGCAGTGGGAAATAATTGAATAGTCTTAGCAGAAGTGATGTGATCTAATTTATATGTCCCAAAGAACCTCCTTGCCACAGGGTAGAAAGTGGTTTCTTAGGAGAGCAAGAGTGGAAGCAAGGAAAACAATGAGAAGGTAATTGCCATGGGCGTATTGAGATGATGGGCTTTGGAATATGGAGGTGACAATGAAAGTAGAAGAAGTGGAGTTACATTTTAGAGTTAAAAGGAAAGGACAGAATCAAGGAGGTCACACAAATTTCAGGCCAAAGCAATTGCATAGGTGGTGGTGCCATCTACTGAGATGGTGAAAAGAGAAAAGTAGTAAGTTTCAGATAGGATTTTGGGCAAGTTCTTTCTTGAATCTCTTACTTTGAATGTTTAATTCACTAATATTTTTTTAAAAATTGGTGGTATTTCTGTTTTGACCCCGTAAAGATTGTGATTGTGATTTTTATTTTTTGGTGACTTGTCCCCCAAGAGTCTGTTATATTTTTTATTTCCTTTTCAACCCAACTTTGTTTAGTAGAATATTTTTAGATATGTAGGAGGTCCTGGCTTTGTTATTGACTTCTTTTAATTGCACTGTATTTAGAAAATGGAGTTTATTAAAATTCTGCCTTTATAAACTTGTTGAGATATTCTTGGTTTCCAGTATTACATTTGTTCTTTTGGGAAAAATATCGATTTATTCACTTTACCAAGGCTTCAATATTTTAGAAGGCCTATCAGAATTTCATACTCAGATCGACTTCAAGAAACAAGAATTATCATTCTGTTTAGAATAATTTGCCGGTTATTGGAAATATTTAATACAAAATCAATCTTACGAGCAGGTAATGCCATACCATTTTTTCACATATATTTTCAGGTTAACACGGTGAAAATTTGCTGTAGAGTATTTACTTTAGATCAGACTTGGCCAAAAGGCAATTTCATTTTGGACTTTGTCCAAGGGAATTTGACTGCTTCCAAGGCATTGAAGCAACTGAAGGCTACAGTGTTACAGAGTCTCCAGGACACTTTCTCCTACATGTTCCCAGCCCTTGCACAACCTGCTGTTCCAGGGGCTGGTGCTCTCTCCATCGCAGATGCTCCCGTCTCAAGTGTATACTTCCTTTGATTCCCTCAGATGCTCTCATCGCCTCTTTCTTTCACAAACCCTCATTTCTGTGAGTTCTTTGAGAACATCGATGAAGAGCTGAATCTTATGCACATACATTTCTTGGTACTTCCCTCTCTAGTTCAATATTGTGCAGCTGCTCAGCAATGGAGTGATCATCTGATTACTGCCACTTTTTCCTGGCTTTTTCAGCCTCCTTTCTCTTCTTTTTAGTAATCGGTCAAGCAGAGCAAACTCTTGCCAAACTCCTATTTTTCGTTATATTCCATTGATTTGTCAGTTTATTTTTTCAGTTTTATTTTCTCCTTTGGTTCCTATAAGGTGTTTATTTCACAAGCATAGGTAATTTTTAAAATGCCTTGTAATATAATATTCAACTGTAAATCTGTTTATTTTGTACTATTTTGGACTTCAAAGTACACATTTTTATATTCTCTTTGTGAATAGCTGAACTTCATTTTTAGTAGAAAGAAAATAATGAAAAGAGTCTAATGAAGTACCTTTATAGCCAAAAGCTCATGTAGGAAGAGATTCTCTCTGATGCAGGTTCTGAAATATCACTGAGGGAAAGGTTATACCAAGGGTGAGGTAAGGTAAAGAATTCAATTCAAATTCTTTCCCAATTGTTAGCTAGTATTTTTAGTGTACATTGAAAATAAAGTAGTCTACCAGTTACTAAGTAGGCTTGAATACGTTATTTTAGGAAAAAAATTATATGGGATTTAAGTGCAAGCTCAGGAAGAGAGAGGCCTAGGCTAGCTTTCTCATCTTCTCTGGTCCTCATTTAGTTGCAGTTGCTTCTGAAAGAAGCAATCAGCAGTGGTTTATGATGCTCAGACATTTCTATGATGTGCACTCACTGAAAATCATTGATATTTCTGCTTTAACTAGATTTAGCTACTTTGGGTTGAAAGCTCTATGCTGCCTGAAATCCCATTTTACTAAACCCGCCAGTGAGTAAAACCACTGATTCCTTCAGGAAAATTCCATTGCACAGTTAGAGGAAGCTGTTAATTACAGCTACAATCAGTACAAAAACTCTACCTTAAAGGTGCAGAAATTCTGCCTGCTCCAACTGGTCTTTGTATCCAGCCCATGTGGCGCCATTCAAGTGGCATCATGTGGCTTAGACTCTTCTGATGTGTTTCTTGGGAACCTATGATTATTGTGTCCCTGCAAAAGGCTTTGAGAGCAAGGCCACAGATCTTTCAGGCATCTCTTCTGTTTTCCATTTCTGGGGTTCAAGACCTCCCCATTCTGCATCCATCCTCCCTATCCCTAGCTTTAGCAAACAGCTAATCCTTAAAAAATAAGTCTAAACCAGCCCCACACTTGATTATTTGTAGAACTGGCCCTTTTGCACGGAAAATGTTACCTTGGGAACTAGGGCAAACTGTAGGCTCATGGATTATAAAGATTTTTTTTTTTTGCCTTAATGAAAATTTAATTTGTTGTGAATGGTTCATCATAACATATGCCAAGAAGAGTGTGCCAGAAATAACAATCTGAAGGAACACACGGGATCTAATGCTTCCATACTTCTCCAAGAGTAAAAGAGATCATTGAAACAACACATGTCAGATGCTATTACTGTCATATTGTTGAGGCCATCTGTTAAAAACCAAGATCAGGACCTGCTGCGTTCATTGAATTTGGAGTTCTAGAAAGGACAATGTCACATAAAATTAAGTTGATTTTGTTAAGAGGAGTATATCTGAGGGATTAATTTTTTTCCTGAATGATTCGTCCTTGTTATTTGTGTAAACGTCCATATAAACACAGCAGCTTTTAAAAAAGAGCACTCAAATTTGCATCACTATGCTAATTATTCAGTTTTTGAAACACTAAATAGCAATAATAGTTTGTATATCTAGATAGCTATTTGGATGCATGCATGTAAAGATGCAGAATGTGGATATACACCTGATAAAGCTGGCACTTAGAATGCTTAAGGGCTTTCGGAACAAATCAAGAATGACTGTAAAAGAATATGTGATAATTTATAGGAAAAAATGTGCTATCTCCTTTGATATTCTTATGAAGCCAGAAAGGAGAATTTAAGAGTGGTTTTTAATGAGGGGTTTGCTCACTTTTCAGCCATTCTTGCTTTTATATTGAAATATCAAGCTGCTTTTATTAAACAATAACTACATGGGCTTCTCAGTCTCCTAGAATGTTTCTTTGGGCAGTATTTCAAGTGTCCCTGCTAACATCCCATTTGTCTCTATTCTGTGCTTTTTCACATTCTCTCCCAATACACTCTCCCTTCACACAAATAACAAAAGAATATAGCTTCTCTTTCTAATTCTCTTTCTTAACTCTGATCAGTCTCTGTGGCTGGCATTCTTTAGTAAAAGTATGTTTACTGGGTGCATTGGTTCTTAACCAGTGGCTGAATGCATTAGGCAAGTCATGGGCAATCTTTTGATTTTAGTTTCCTCATTTATAAAATGTTTGGAGTAAATGTAAAGGTCACTAATATTATTTCTTCCTCTATAAGTCTAGGATTCTAGGGAAAGCAAAGTTGTGCCTATGTCTATAAAGCAATATGAGATGCTATATTTGATATTTATCCTACCAGATAATATAAAGTTAATGATATGTATAACAAAATTGGCAAGAAAATCTAAGACTTAGAAGAATCATATTTGATATAAATCTTTACCCACTGAAGACAAAGACATACTTTCCAAATATTTCTCTAATTTTTCTATAGATGTCTATATTTCCACTGAGAATTTCTTCATCTTATTCCTTGTTTCACCACAAATTCATCTCTATCTGTCCTTCCTTCCTTCCTTCCTTCCTTCCTTCCTTCCTTCCTTCCTTCCTTCCTTCCTTCCTTCCTTCCATCCATCCATGCTTGCATTTATGAAGTTTCTTTTAAGGTCATTAATGACTTTGATGGATGCAGCTGATTTTTCACTTGTTTTCTGTGTGTAAAGGTCAAGGCTGTTTTCATGTTATCATAAGTCTAGGGAATTGTTTCCAGTTTTCCCATGCATAACAATTGGATGGGAGGGGAAAGGAGGTGGAGTGGGGACCAAACCGAAATGGATGCAGACCCAGATGGTTAGAACTATAGGGCAACACTAAAGCAGTAGTGGTGGTTGTGGGTGGAGACAGGAGGGTCACTTTAAGGGTTTGAGGTGGGATTTTATTGCTGAAATCCTGTTATTTATCACTCTCTTTCCTGGAACTTCCAAAATAGGGAGAACAGATACTGAGAACTAATTTTAAGTAGAAAATAACATCTGAGTAGTTGCCTGATGGGCCTGTTTAATAAATGCTGGCGCATAAGACTTATTCCTGGAACCCAAGAGCCAGTTCCCATTCATTCCTTCTCACCTAATAGTTGACCTTCATGGCAGACCCAGTCTGACTCACTCAGCCATAAGTTATGAATTAGGATTTCTAATTTAACTGCAGTGATGCTGTTCACTTGTGAAATGAATCCAGCATTTGCCTTGGTCTCTGACTAGTGTCCTGTAGCATCCATTCCCTAGTTGAGTTCTGGGGAATTATGTATATGTGTGTGTGTGTGTGTGTGTGTGTGTGTGTGTGTGGCAGGGTGGGGGTGGGGGGGCGCTGGGTGGGGGGGAGTGAAGAATGGAAATGAGCTAGTAAGGGAGTGGACAGTGGTGGAAGCATAGACAGGAGACATCCCTGTAGCAGAGCAGAAATACAAA
>NW_012101987.1:5747-47539 GCF_000951045.1 Mandrillus leucophaeus | reverse complement strand
GGGGGGGAGTGAAGAATGGAAATGAGCTAGTAAGGGAGTGGACAGTGGTGGAAGCATAGACAGGAGACATCCCTGTAGCAGAGCAGAAATACAAAGAGAGGGACAGAAATGCTCCCTGATGCCAGCACTTCTTATATAAAGAGTAAACATACCAAATATGGTCAGTTGTTCACCTTCTTTGCTCTACTACTATTCTTGGGGAACTTCCTGCTTACCATTCCAGATTGTTTTAAGAATTTAGCTTAATGAGATTGTACTTATTTACATTTGGGGATCAAAATACTTTCATCTTCCAATAAGGAGGGATTTGCTTATCAGGTTGATTGGAATTTCCTCTGAATTTATTTAAGTAAGCTACTGATTCATTATGACTCTTCGTAGATTGAGAGAGGGTCTCTAACCCCCGGGAAACTTTTAACTGGATTTTAATCTACATTTGATTAAATTAAACAAACCTTATTGTCTACCATATGAAAATCTCTGTAGGGTATGCAGAATTGTTTCTTGTTCTTGAGAATCTTACAGTTTGGTTAAAAATGTTAATACTGTATATATGGATTCTAAGAACACATGTCAACATTTCTAAAATTGGGATTCTTACAATTGGTGGCATGACATAGTTTAATTGACAGCTTTAAAATTTTCTTAATAGTATATAAAATCATGTGTCTTAAAGCTAATGTCTTCAGATTCAAAGAGATATGGTTGCACCAGCAATTTGGGCAACTCTCCCTGCCTGCCATTTTCCTTGATAAGCATATGCTGTCAGTGATTGAGGGGTAGGAAGTACAGATCTGTAGTTCTATAGCTCAGTGCCGGTTTACACATGTCTCTCATTGTGTATCTCACCAGCTGAAAGTGATTTCTAGGATGTAAAGATATATAATTGTCTTAGAACATGTTCTCTAAATGCAAACCAATTACCTCACTTGCCATTTAGTAAATGAAACAGAAATCTCTTCCAATACTGGAACACTGGGTATTCTAGAATTACTAAAATATAATAGACTTTAACTTGGTACTTTTCTAAGAGATTTTGAAAACTAAATCTGATTATACATATTTTCCATCCATAAATCATAACTAAAAGACAATGTAAGATATGTTTTCACTTTATATTTGTTTTCACTTTACAGAACTAGTCAGGATATGGCATTTTTGATGTTGGTAGGAAGACTGTATGATGTCCAAGTCATTTCCATGCATTTGTACACTTGGAAAACATATCAAATGCCTATTATGTTAATGCCTACCCAGTCTGGAAGAGTATAACTGAAGGGACCAAGAGATATCATTATGATTTTTGCCTTCAAGGACTTTGTAATATAATACAGCAAAGTATATACAAATACTTAAATGAGCAAATAATTGTTGATATTATTAAACGAGTTAATATTTTAAAATGCATTTAGAACAACATCTGAAACACTGTAAGTGCTACATGGAAGTGTTTGTTAACAAAAAGAAAGATACAAACAAAGGAAGGACAAACTGTAGTATAGTACAGTATGTGGTAAGCAACCTAAGAATGGTGCCAAAAATGCTATGGAAATTCAAATAGAGTGACATACTCCAGCTAAGGGAATTTTTGAGCCAAGTCTGTTAAGAACAGTAGGATTCCAGTGGAGAGATACAAGATAAGGCACTCCTGATCCAAAGAGCATCAGAAGAAAAGTCCATATAAATTAGCTTACTATATCACATTGGAGCTTGTTTGCTATAGGAGAAAGCAAAGGGCAAGATAAAGCCTGAAAACACAGAAGAAAAATGGGATCAATAATAGAACATGACTTGGAGAAGAGGTAAGAGGTGATAGAATCCAGAATATGGGCCTAGGGATTAATCTTAGACAAGAGAAGTACGGAAGTCCTTTGGGACAGAAAGAAAGGAAGGAGGAGTAGTACAGATGCAAATGAATTAACTTTGGGGGTCAGGAACTTGGAACTAGAGGGAATTTGTGTCTGATGGCTCTATTTTCTCTTTGAAATAAAGAGGAGATAAGGTTTTCTGGTGATATGGAATGGGATAGTGTGCGTAGTGGCGGTAGTGGGTGGGTGAGAATTGATTAGAGTGATGAAGGCTTGGAACAACTGCTCAGGGAACAGGAGAGAAAACCGAGCAAAGACAATACGAAAAAAAATATTGCTCAGCAATACTGGAGGCACATTTGATTGTAGAAACCATAACTGGTAGCAATCTGGGCAGTTGTGTGATTCCCCAAGCACCGTTTACCAGCTGAGGTGTAGGAGAACAGTAGGAGTAGGACTGCAGGATCTCTACAAGGTTGAGTTGTCTTGGAAGCTGCAGCTCAATGGAGAAAAAAGTGAAGTCAAGAAGGTATCCAAAGGAAAGGAAATTGAGGGTTCAGGATATGGAGGACTTGAAAAAGTTTATCCAAAATGTTTATACCAAATTTGTTTAAAAATTTGGTGGAAATTATGGAGAAGGTTATATGAGGGACAAGGAAATCCAAGAGGTTGTGTTTACAGAATAAAGTACTAGCATCTTGGGTGCTTAGGCTGAGTAAGGTCCCAGCAGTGGAAAAGTGGCTGTTGGATAGTCATCCACATAGATATCAAATTAACTCATCTTCCAAGTCCTCAATGTATCTTGAGAAGTGATATGAAGGTCAAAAGATGATAATAACAAGGAAGACTGGAAAGAGTTATAGGAGAATCAAATGTACCTTGAAGAAGTGAGGACACATTTTTAAAAATTGTGAGTGGAAAGAGAAAAAATCTGCAAGAAACAATGGGAGAATGGCGAGTGATATCCAAATATTTTAGCATTAAAGTATATAGGCTGTTTGACAATGGATATTTGAGAGGTATATTAAAAACCTAATATTTTTAGAGGAAAGATGTGCCTTGAAGATTAGGTAGGTAGCAGTTTAGCATTCTAGATTAGAGTATGGACTCCAGCATTACACAAATCTAAATGAAATCCAGGCTATAGAGCTATGTGATCCTCAGCAGCACAACTTTGCTGTGCCTCGGTTATCTCATCTGTGAAATGGAAATGATGAAGTATCTGGCTACTTATGGGATTAAATGCTTCACAGACCTCCTATCCTGAGTTCTGTTTTCTCAGATCTCTCATCCTTTACTGGTTCTTTCTCTTCTCTAGGCTTTTACTATTGAAGCATCGTAGTGCTCAGACCTTGCTCTGCTTCATTTTCTAAACATTTCTTTTTCTCTGCTTCTCTTCTCCTTTTCTCTCCTCCCCTCCCATCTCCTCCCTTCTCCTGCCTTCTCTTATCAGTCAGCTTCTTGGTTTTAAATACCATCCATATGCTAATTCCCAAATATGTATCTTTAATATAGACCTTTCTTCCAAACTTCAGACCCATATATCCACCTGCCTATTAGACATCTCCATTTGGATGGCTATTAGATATCTCCAAATCAATACGTGCAAAAATGGAAATCTTGATCCTTCTTTTCAAACCTCCTTTACCCATGGCCTTCCCTATCTCACCGATGGCAACTCTATCCAGTTTCCAAGGTCAAAACACTCGAAGTCATCTTCATCGTCCTCTTTCTTTCAGACACTACATCCACATGGCTCTAGTTGAAAAGAAAATCCCGAAAAGAACAGCCACTTCTCACCACATTCGCTGCTACCATCCTCATCTGAGTTTGTTACCTACACTGTTTGCAGCATCGCCCTCTCCAGTTTTTTTCCTCTCAGCAAGCTTGAGCTTGCCAGAGAGATCTTTAAAGACGTAGGTCAGATCATATCACTCTTTTAACACTGTACATTGGATTCCATTTCTCTCAGAAAAGTAAAGTCCTTTACAAAGGTCTACAAGACTGTATATAATCCATACTCTCCTTACTTCTCTGGCCTCATTACCTTTTGCTCTCTTCCTTTCTCATGTTGCCACAATCTGTGCAGCCTTCTTGGGGTTCCTTGAATAAGTCGTTTAGGCTCTTGCACTAACAGTTTTCTCAGTCTAAAATGCTTTTCCTTCATGTATTTTCTTATTTAGTTTCCTCATCTTCAAATATTTGTTCAAATCATAGATTCTTAATGAAGCCCATGCTGACGACCCCATTTAACAATGCACCACGTACCTGCCACTACTCCCCACCTTCCCACCCCTTGTACTCCCAGTCTGTTAACCCTGCTTTACTTTTTATTATCACTTCCTTACATACTGTATAATTTACTTATTTATTCCATTTATTCTTTATCACTCCTCTCCTATGCAATGAGAAGTCTATGGAACAGGGATCTGCATCTGCTTTCCCCTCTGATATACGCTAAGAACCTAGTATGGTGCTTGGCAAGTGGCGAATACTCAGTAAATATTTGTTGAGTAAACAAAACAATGAATAGATGATGGATGACTAAAGATACTTTTTATATGCTGAATATTATGCTAAGTACTCCATTAGTGCTACCTGTTGTTATTGGTGTTACTTTTTGGTTGGCAGAGAGAAATGAATACATCTTAGGAAGATTTGGGAAAAAGGAAGAATAAGAAGGAAAACATTTTAGGTTGACATAGACTGTGGCAAGTGGATTGTGACCCAAAAATAAACCCTAGTAGGCTATTGGTTTCTCTGTAAAAGCCCTCTGGAAGAAGGTGTCTTAGGGAGAGCATAGTTAGGTAATAATTTGCCCAGAGATAATTATTACTAACAAAGATGAGTCTTTTCACACCCTGACTCACTCAATGGAGACTACTTTTAAGTAATTATGTTGATTAAGTTTTATTAATCTTTTGGCACTGAACAAAATGGTGCACTTTATTGGAGGGCAGTATTCACCACTGAGGTTTTAAAGCTCTTGGGGGAGCATTTGAATGAGAATAGAATTTGATAGCAGGGTTGATTTAGGAGTGGTTGTTCACATTTTACTTACTTTTCCCCTTTTTATATCTTGAATGTTTGGGCAATTAGTGTGTTTAAGAGAGAACTGCAAAATTTTAGTTCAGAGAATATGAAATTTTCTGATTACTTGGAGTGTGTTTTTATGCCTTTTGAATTTTGATGCTTCATGTTCTTGTAGTGCCCATTGCCTTAAATATGGCTTGAAATGACTTAATTGCTATATTTGGACTGGGAATTTTATGGTAGACCCAGGGATATAGGTAGATATTTTTAAGTTAAATTAACCTTTTATATTACTGACATAATTCATACTTATTACAGACAATGATAAAATGCAGAAAAGATATAAAGAAAAATTCACTCTTATCTCTAGAGATAACCACTTGGCCTAGTGGTGTATTGTGCATGTTTTATTTTTAGTTATTTCAAAGATTGGATTTATTTCCTTTGGAATTTTTTTTTTAAGGGACAGTCTCACTCTGTCCCCAGGCTGAATCTGTCCCCAGGCTGAAGTACAGTGGCACAGTCATAGCTCACTGCAACCTCTAACTTCTGGGCTGCAGCATTCTCCTGCCCAGCCTCCTGAGTAGCTGGAACTAGAGGCATGTACCACCATGCCTGGTTAATTTTATTTTTTGTAGAGACAGGGTCTTACTATGTTGCACAGGCTGGTGTTAAACTCCTGGGCTTAAGTGATGCTCCTGGTTCAGCCTCCCAAATTGCTGAGATTACAGATGTAAGTCACAGTGCCAGGCCGAATTTATTAGTCATCAAACCACCTCCGAGTCTAGGAAGTGATTCCCAACCCTTTCTTGCATTATGGACTCCTCTGAGAGTGTAATAAAAGCTGTATATTCACTTCCTTCAAATCGCTATATGGTTATGCACATAAATTTTGCATTTATTATCAGGGATTTTATAGACAACCTGAATCCTGTAATAGCCTATGGGTTCTAGTTAAAATCCTTCATATAAGGTTCAAGCCTCTTTTTAACAATTTCAAAATCTGATAAATTCTGAAAAATCAAAATGCTTTTCTATATTCCAATTTTTACACTTGTTCAAAGGTAACTATAGTGGATATCTGCTGCTTTTATCTGTCTAGTACCCATTTTATCCTTTTCTTCTGGTAACAGTGCCTAACCACCCTTTTACAAGGCTGTGCATGTGACCCAGGTTGCATCAAGAAGAATATTGTTGGAGGCTGAAAGATTGAGGGTCGTGATCAACTCAGTATACCACTGGAGGCTATATGAGTAAACAGCAAACTCTTCTCATAAACGCAGAATGTTGGCAAACTGACAAACTGCGTATGCCACCAGAGGGAATGCTGAGGGCAGTCATGACCCAGGCACAAATATCTCTTGTGATTAGGCACATATGAAGCCTGTTAGTAATAATATGAACCTGTGATCAATTAAGCACCTGACCAATAGTTACCTCCTCTTCCTTGTTCTTTCTACCCAATAAATACGAAGGGCTGTAGAAGCTCAGGGGCTGCCTTTGCTCACTAGAAGCAGGGAGCTCTCTTCTTCTTCCCCTGGACCCTTTCCTTAAAAGTTTCTTTTGTCTTTTGTTATCATTTCTATGTTTGTCCCTTCATTCAGTCTTGTAAATGATGGTCTCAGGCAGTAACAGTAGTAACTGCTGTAATGATGGTCTCAAGCAGTAACAGTAGTAACTGTTGTAATGATGGTCTCAAGTAGTAGCAGTGGCAGTTGGCCACAGAGTATCTGATCTTAGAATAGTTAAAGTATGAGTTAAAATAAAAAAAGATGAATATACTAGCAAATATGTAAGAATCTATGCATCTGAATGAGTAATTTCTTTTCCACTGTAATCACTTTGGGAAATTTCATTTTGATTATGGCTATGTCATGGTTCAAAATGTTTTTGAGTTTTTCTGGAATTGCCTTTAAAGGAAATTTGTAGCTATAAAAGAAAGTCACATTATCAAAACCTTTGGTTGAAAGACTTAAGCAAAAAAGAAATTTATTGGCCCACATAACCGGAAAGTATAGTTAGGAGCTCCATTTTCAAACACAAGTGGATGGAGAAACTCAAACAGTACAATCAGGATCTAGCTTCTTTCTTCTTGTCTCTGGGACCTGCTTCCTATTTGTTGTCTCCATTCTTAGACCGGTCTTCCTGTGTGGAAGCAAAAGCAACTATAGCATCCTTTCAGGCTGAAGTCCCTTAGAAGCAGAGAGCATCGATTCTTTAGCTCCCAGAGAAGTCCCAAGACTTAGACTGCGTGCAAACAGTTCTCTGAGGCTAACAGAGTGTGATATGATGTTTGGTGTAGTTTAGGGGCATGTGCTTTCCTATGGAGTCTTGGTTCCATCCAAAATGCATATCCTAAGAATGGGGGAGGAGGTTAAGAGTCAAAACAGGGGGCTATTGCTGGAAGAAGGGTACTAAAAATACT
Source organism: Mandrillus leucophaeus (assembly GCF_000951045.1). Classification (NCBI taxonomy): domain Eukaryota; kingdom Metazoa; phylum Chordata; class Mammalia; order Primates; family Cercopithecidae; genus Mandrillus; species Mandrillus leucophaeus. Next base: position 40,273 of record NW_012101987.1, on the reverse strand, counting down.
CTATAGTTAATGATTCTTTTAAAGTCACAACTTACATGTATTATCAGTTTCCAAACCTCAGAACTTCTTTAACACACTCCTCTTCTCTACCATGGAAACTCACTGCCTTCTACTCCCCAAGGCTTCCTTGAAGTTTGTGCATGTGTATGGCTTTGAGATTTATCAACCTCTCCATTTCCCCTGTGAGAAGGAGATTAAGTTTTGATAGTAGGAGCCCTTAGCATATACTTGTAGTAATTTCTTATTCTGAGCTGCTTGATACTTTATTGAAAATTAGAAATTATTCTTAAATTGTGAATTGGTTGGCAAGTTTTTTTCTTACAGCACTTTGATTATCCCAACTTCCTCCTGGTCTGGAAGGTTTCTGCTGAGAAGTCTGCTGATAGCCTTTGGTTTCCTTATTTGTGATAAATCTCTTTTCTCCTGCTGCATTCAACATTTTCTTTTTGTCTTTGACTTTTGACAATTTGACTATAATTTGTCTTGCAGTATTCTTCTTTGCATTAATACTGCTTTGAGTCCTTTGAGTGTCACGAATCTGGATGTTTAGATTCCTCCCAAGAGTTGTGAAGTATTCAGTCATTATTTGTTTAAATAAGCTTTCTGTGTTTTCTTCCTTTTCCTGCTGGAACTCCCAAAATTCATATATTTGTAAGCCTGATGGTGTCATAGATCCCTAAACTTTTTTACTCCTTTTCATTCTTTTTTCTTTTTGTTCCTCTAATTGGCTAATTCCAAATTACCTGTTTTTGAGTTCTTAACTCTTTCTTCTTCAGATCAATTCTGCTGTTCAAGCTCTTTACTAAAATTTTCACCTCTGTCATTGTGTTCTTCAGCTTCAGAATTTCTGTTTGGTTTATTTTCATGGTTTCTAGTTCTTTGTTAAACTTTTCTTTTTGTTCATTCATTGTTTGCTAATTTTGTTTAGTTGTCTATCTGTCCTCTCTTGCATCTCATTGAGCTCTTTAAGATGCTTATTTAAATTATTTTTCAGCTCATTTGTAGATCTCTATTTCTTTGGGGTCAGTTACTACAGCTTTATTAGTTTCCTTTTGTGGTGTCATGTTTGACTGGTTCTTTATGATCCGTGTGGCCTTGCATTGGTATCTGTATTTGAAGGAGCAAATGTCTTTTCCAGTTTTACAGACTGTTTTGGCAGGTAAAGACCTTCTGTTGGGTCCCTGGGATGATGGGATTGCCTCTGGGATTGTGGTTGAGTGGGATTGGAGCTGGGTCATGTGGCTGCTGTTGGATTTGCAGTGGAGTCTGTGGTTGGTGGGCCTGTTATCAGAGACTGAATTTGGCATAATTCCTGTCTGGTCCTTGGGTGAGCTAGACTGCCTCTAGGGCCTTGGTCAGTAAGACTGGTGCTAGGATGAGGGTCCACAGATGACACCAGGTGCACTGACAATGTAGCTTTTTGGTTCCTGCAAGGGGTGTCACTGGGTCACTAGGTGAGTCCCTGGGCAAGCAGGATTGGCCCTGGACTATGACTGAGAGGGACTGAGTTACAGGGCTGAGTAAGGGGCCATAGCCAAGGCTGAGGTCTGCAGGCCTGCCTCTGGGGTTACTGATGAGCATATCTCTTGGTGGTTCCCTGGGTGGGCAGGACTGCTTTCAAATGGTAGCTGAGAGGGCTTAAGCTGAATTATAGGCTCTTTTGGATCTGCTATGGGACTGTAGCCAGCAGGCCTGCCTGCAGGGACACAGATGGGTGCATATCTTTTCTAGTCCCTATATAGGGAGGATTGGTCTCAGACTGTAGCTGAGATGGGCTGGAGCTTAAGTACAGGACCACTTCAGGGTCCTAGCCGGGATTGAGGTTGGCAGGTCTGTCATGCAAAACATTAGTAGGCATGACTGCGTCTGAGTTCCTGGCGGATGGTTCTGGTGGCCAGACCAAGGCCAAATAAGGTTGCAGCTGAGTCCACAAGAGAATGAGGCTTTTTCCAGGTCTGGAGCCAGGAACTCACACAGTTGGTAAGTCTGCCACCTGGGCATGGGTCTGCCCTTTCAAAGTGGTCCTCCTCAGTCTCAGGTTCCACCAGAGTTTCACAGCTTCCTACATGAATCCTAACACGAAGGTACTTTTGTTCATGGATGGCTGTGAAACTGTTATTGCTATGGGGGAATATAAGGGGATACTTCCTATTCCACCATCTTGTTGACATTATTGCTGTAAAATCTTTCTTGATTATCATGAAATATCTTTTCTCTCAGAGGAGAAATTTCTTAAGCACATACCAGATCTGAAGGACAGACTAGGAGATGTTTTTGTCACAAGTTCTGTCTTTCAGATATAAATTATTTTCCATTGGAAAAGCAAAATGTTCACCTGATATAGCTGAGAAAATCCTTTAGTGTGGGCTGTCTCTAGCAGTGCAGTGTCACCTTGGCTAGGCTGCTGCCAACACCCACGGACCCCTGTTATTGCCATTCTCAGCAGCACATGTCCTACTTTTATTTAAATAGCATAAAGGTTGGAACTGGAAAAGAGAACAATATCCAATTTGGCATTTGAAGCAAGTGTTACAAATATAGACTGTAGAGATCCTAGGAAGGAGTGAGATTGGTGGTCCTAGATGAGAAAGGAGATTAAAACCACCTCATAATTGAATGTTTGAGTTAGAAGGTACCATAGAGGTCACTAGTGCTACCCTCCCCCTCCTCACCTTAGAGATGAGGAAGCTGAAATCCAGCTTGATGACATGACTTGGTTAAGTTAGCACCAAACCTGCAACTAGAACTCAGGTCCCCTCACTTTTGGGACAATGCTATTTCTATTATATTCAACTCTGCTTTCTGTGTCTTTCAGATTTGGAAGTCAATGATGGCATGCTGGTAGGATATTTTCCTGTAGATCTGGATTTTGTAAGACAGAAAAAATTCAGTTGCTGACATGAAGAAATTTGCTAAGACTTGTTTCTATACTCAGTGTGATGGTTAATTTTATATGTCAACTTGGCTGGACTGCAGGTCCCCAGATATGTGGTCAAACATTATTCTGGATGTTTCTGTGAGGGTGTTTTTGTATGAGATTAACATTTAAATCAGTGGAATTTGAGTAAAGCAGATTGCCCTCTGTAATGTGGTTGGGCCTCATCCCATCAGTTGAAGGGCTGAACAGAACAAAAGATTGACTTCCCCTGAGCAAGAAGGCATTCTGCCAGCAGATGACTTTTGGACTTGAACTGCTGCTTTGGCATCTCACTGGGTCTCCAGTGTGATGGCTCACCCTGCAGATTTTGGTCTTGTCAGCCTCCATAATCATGTGAGTTGATTCCTTAAAATAAATCTTTTCATATATATATATATATATATATATATATACACACACACATATGATGGTTCTATTGGTTCTATTTCTCTGGAGAACTCTGTCTGACTAATATGCTCAGTGGAATACTTGTTTCTCTAATCCAGCATTTGGACCTTAAATATTTGTGCCCAGAACATCATCTTGTCTGATATTTTGGGTAATCATGTGCTATTATTTATTTCCTTTATCCATTGTAAACACAAAGAGGCTTCTCTTTTATTTTGGTATTACTAAAAGAAAATCTTTAACAATTATGTCAAGTTTGGGCAATTAGATTGTTTCTTCCTCAGTTATGGAGATCATTTCATCCTGAGTATCTTTATCAAATTCTGAAACCAGTGCTACTGCCTCTACCTATGAAGGCTAAGATAGCTTTTTAGCTCAGATGCCAAAGATGGCAAAAAAGTAAGCACACAACAATTTAGTTTTCATTCCTTTTCTCAAAAATTGGTCGTTGTTGTTCTGTCCAGTCCTCCATCTTGCTTCCCTAAGGTACTCCCAGGTCCTTTGCATCCTCCTTTTTTTGTACTAGTTAGAGCACTTTCACTCATGAATAAAGAATAGCCCAGCTCAATCTAGCTTAAGCCAAAATAGAATTTTATTTGCTTATGTAACACAAAAGCCTGAGGAAAGATCTGGGATATTGGTGACTACAGAGTCTCAAACGTTGTCACCAAGACCTAGTCTCTCCTCACCTCCCTGCCTGATTTTCCTTTGTGCTCCTGTCGCTTTCAGGCTAAGTTGCCATTACCATTGGCAAAATACAGTCAATAACTTCTAGCTCACATCTTGTTCACTTAAGAGCACAGCAGAAAAGAGTGCTAATAAAACTCCTGGGCCTAACCCTATTGACCAATTAGATTATCTGTCTATTACCAAATATACTGATTAGCTTACTACTGGATCATATGCCCATCTTCATACCTGAGTTAGGATTGTTCTCTATCAACCCACAGGTACAAAGAGTAAGGAAGAGGTGGTTTTCTCAAAAGAAAAAGATAAATGGACACCAGGTAAATACAATTAATAGTATGTACTACATCATCCTTGTCCAATTTGAACAGATAGTGTCTGGCAGGTGGGTAAGGGGCAGTGGAGAGGAGAACTAAGAAGCTCAGTCTTCAATAGTTCCACCTATGCTTCTGATAATAGGAGTCAGGAGATAGAGAAAGAGTACTAGTCTAGAGAGTCACCTCATAATTTTAGAAGCAGATGATGTTTCCTGGAAGGCTTTAAAGTTCTAGAATGGAGGTTATGGATATGTTTAGTCCCTCCTTACCTTGTAGTAGCATTTTCTCACTTTTTTTTTTTTTTTTTTTTTTTAAAGAAGGGGTTTTGCTCTGTCTTCCAGGCTTGAAGTTCTGTGCTTTGATCTTGGCTCACTGCAGCCTTGACCTCCTGGGATCAAGAGATTCTCCCACCTCAGTCTCCTGAGTAGCTGGGACTACAGGTGTGTACTGGCTATGTTTTGATTTTTTTTGTAGAGACAGGGTCTTGATATGTTGCCCAGGGTAGTCTTGAACTCTTGGCCTCAAGCAATCCTCCTGCCTCAGCCCCACAAAATGCTGGGATTAGACGTGTGAGCCACTGCACCTAACCTTAATTGACCATTTCATTGTCAGCTCCAGGACCTTCACTTTCATTCCTTTTTGTGGTTTGTTACAGATTTCAGTTAAATACTAGAAGGTAAGGCTCCATGATGAAGGGGTTTTAGGTCTGTTACCAAATGCCTAAAAGAGCATTGGGCTGTTTGTAGACAGTCAAAAAACACTCATGGAATAAATGGTTGGGATGTACCGCATATGTTATTTTACATATGGCCTCGCCATGAATTGATAAAATGTCATGATAATGAATTCTGTTTTTATTCACAATACTTTATCTTTTATTTTATTTTATTTTTATTTTTACAGAGATGAGGTCTCACTGTGTTGCCCAGGCTTGTCTCAAACTCCTGCGCTCAAGCTATCCGCCTGCCTCAGCCTTCCAAAGTGCTAGAATTATAGACGTGAGCCACTGTGCTCAGCCTACCTTACTTTTTATAATGAGATTCTTTCTGGTTGACTGTTTAAAAATTAAACTTTTAATTTTGAAATAATTGCAGACTTACATGAAGTTATAAGATATAATGCAGAGAGAGCTCGTGTAGTTTTTACCCCGTTTCCCCCAATGGTCAAATCTTGCAAAACTGTAGTGTAATATCACAACTAGGACTTTGAAATGTTGACATTGATACAGTCAATCTGGATGACTTTTTAAATTTTTTTTTGTGGTTGTGGTAATTGTTTATGGCCACAATTTCTTCTCATCCAAAATACATGCTCTTTGGCAATGTAACTTTGCTGTTTCTGTAATTTAGAGGTGGAATCTTTTGTTTTATTTCTTTAAATTTGGGCCAGATTTGTTTTGCTTTGACCAGTAGAATTTGGTAGAAGTTATGTTGTGTCCCATAGTCTAGGCTTCAAAAGGCCAGATACCTTTTACCGCCTCTCTCGGTATGTTTTCCTGAGATCCTCTTGTACAGAAGACTGTCTAGTCACTGGAAGATCAGAGACCATGCAGAGGCCCCAGCCAACAGCTAGAATCAACTGCCAGACACGTGAGTGAGGCCATCTTGCACCTCCCAGCCAGCTGACTGCCTTGCTGATGCATAAATAAGCCCAGGCAAAATCAGCAGAGGAACTGCTGAGTCAAAACCCACAGAATTGTAAGAAAGAAGAAATCACTGGCTGGGCTTGGTGGCTCACGTCTGTAATTCTAGCACTTTGGGAGGTAGCACTTTGGATCACCTGAGGCCAGGACTTCGAGACCAACCTGGCCAACATGGTGAAACTCTGTCTCTACTAAAACTACAAAAATTAGCTGGGCATGGTGGTGGGCCCCTGTAATCCCAGCTGCTCAGGAGGCTGAGGCAGGAGAATCGCTTGAATCCGGGAGGTGGAGGTTGCAGTGAGCCAGATCACGCCACTGCACTCCAGCCTGGGTGACAGAGCATGACTCCGTCAAAAAAAAAAAAAAAAACAAACAAACCATTGTTGCTTTAAACCATTAAATTTTTTTTGCCAATCACCCTAAAAATTCCATTTGTATATGTCCAAATTCAGTAGCAGATGGAGGGTAAAGTGGTGTGCTACTGTGACTGAAGTCTGACTAATTTGAATCTATTTGCCCTCTATCATTTCTATGTCAGCATAGCCATACCATTAATTTTTAGAATACTTGTTATATTGCAGAGGGTAACTGTGACAGCAGCATCTCACACTGAGAATCTTTAGGTATAAAGACTCAGGTTTTATTCTTGGAATTTGATATGGTGACTAGCAGGTAAGGATTGACTATGTATAGTTTGATTTTTTTTTCCTTAAATGCATAACCTGTCAGTTGATTTCATCTTGTTATGCTTTGACTCAGCTATATATCAAGAAAATCTGATGAATACCAGCTTTCATATCTCTCTTATTAGCATGTGGAATTTTTAGTGATAATTGGCAAAGAAATTTAATGGCTTCATGTAGATACAGACTCAGACTCTGTTTTTTAGGTTAATATTTTTGTCGACTTAAATCTAGTGAAACAAATGTTTCAGTGGAAAAATCCACATTATCATATTTTAAGATAAGAATGGAAATCTGGAGTTCAGGCTCAAGATGACAATTCAAAGGCTCTTTACATTTTTTGAAAACCATTCAGTAGCTCTCATTTTGATTTTTATGTTGATTCCAATATTAACACCAGTGATAAGTCTTTAACAAGATATGTTCTGAAAGGGTACAATGTTTCAGAAATCCCAGGAAAATATCTGGACACGCAGAGATTTCTATAGGTAGTAAAGACATGAATGAGCTTATATTTACTGACCCTTTACAATGTTTTTTTTTTTTTCTCAGAGATATTAAAGATTCATCAAATATACCAATGGGTAGATCTTACTTTAAATAATGGTTAGGAAATGTATCTTTAAAGTTAGATTCTCAGGGTTAAAATCTAATTATATCATTTAGACTCTATGACCCTTGGCAGACTGCTGAAGCTCCTTGTGCCTCAGTCCCTACATTTATAAAATAGGGGCAAAAATAATACTGTGTAAAGCTTGTTATGAGGATTAAATGAGAAAATGCACAATTTATTCCACATAATAATTATTCAAACGTTACTTAATACTATGCCCCCTCATTACCTCTCAGATTGCAGTTATTATTTCACTTTATATTCCTGTTTTGGCCACTAATATGAACTGTCTTATTCCTAGATTCTTGTTATAACTTTAGTACTCTGAACACTTAACGAAAAGCCAACAGCTTGTCTAGTTTAAGCTTTTGTTACCATTAATAAATGTTTACTAGAAGGTCAGCAAAGTGTAGCATGAGAGAAGCTCCCACTGGGTCCAACCCGATCACTGTGGTGTGTTTGCTGTTGTCATAGTTATTTATCTTCTGTGGACATCCCTTCTACTTCCTCTGAGGGGGAAGATAAAGGAATAAAGATTTCTGAAAATTGCTGCTTGCTAGTCCCTTTGGGATCAGGTGAAGAATAGGACCCTTGAAATGAAAATGACCTCTCTTTCTCCTGGCTGTATTTACCTCTCCAAGACATATTTGTGATCAGGACCCAGTCATTCTACCAGAGTGAAAGCCTTGTTTCCATTTCTTAAATCATTAGCTGGGTCATTGACCCCCTCGCAGATATGGCAGGGTTATATCAATCTGAAAATTGATGACAGCTAAGTCCTTAACAAGATCCCTCATACTTTCCGCTGAATAGCCGTGATTCATTTCGGCTGCTAAATTCATTAGAAGGCATATTCTGGGTCTTCTGGATGCAAATAAAGCTGCATGGGATGTATCCAAATGCAGAAGTAAATGAAGGGTAAAGTGATGTGTTAGTGTGACTGCAGTCTGACTAATTTGAATCTATTTGCCCTCCATCATTTCTGTGTCAGCATAGCCATACCAAAGTGGATTCTGTGAAGCTGATTGAATCACAGCATCTAGAAGCCTAATAAATTAGCTGCTGAAATGTAAATACTGACCTGGGGAATTTTGCATGGCTAATGAAGGCAGAGTTCGAAGTGCATGATTACATTATACCGCTTTACCAAAACAGCCAATAAATGTTTACAAATCCATTTGATCTACTCAGGTCATCTGTTTGAAGTATAGGTGGGGTGATTATATTTCAATAATAACTTAGCTCTTCCAGGGAGAGCAGCATGAAAGGAATGAAGCAGTAGACACAGAGTGAGTGGCTGCTTTGAGTCTTGGTTTCAAGGATGGCTGATGTACAATCCTCTAAGTATTCTGTTTGGTGATTACAGGATCAGCTCTAAGAACAAGAAGCTTTCTGCCAATAAGTAGTGCAAATAGTTTTGGTTCTGGAAGGAAATTGAGGGGTGAGTGGAGAAAAGAGAATACAAATGCTTTGTGCTATGAATGCTGGATCTTTCCATCTGAAATCTGTAAATACAATATAGATTTTCCTGGCATTGGATTCGATTTGGCAGATCCTTCATTCCATTGATCTTGAAGGTAATAATATTTATCATAGTGTAATCCTTTAGTAGAAGCAAAAATGCTTCTGATTGAAGAGACATTCCAATTATTCATGTCCCTTTGTTATTGTGCTGTTATCTTTATGTTTGTTTTGTTTGACTGTTTTGGCAAAGACAGAACAGGCTGAAAAAAACATGAATTTGAAATGGTACAGGGTGGGTACCCTGCAAAATAATAAATGCATATGTTATTTTTCATTTTGAATTAGAGGCAAAGTTCCTTTCTAAACCAAAAACATAATTAGTTTTAACGATAGCCTATTTTGTTTAGATCATTTAAAATTTCAAAGTGTGTTGTTAAATACATAGATTCTTTCTTTTTGCTTCTTTCTGTCTGAATCTTTGCTTAAAGCAAGGGCCTCTCAATGGAACACAGGGAATCTTTAGAAAGCAGTAATTCAACCAAAATGAACACAACTGGGAGTGCAGAGACTTGGTGCAAATTATGCTTTTCATAGCCCCCAGATATATTTAGGTATCTGGACAAGCTAAATTCACATCCCAGGGCTACGCAGTGTGGGTGCCCTCCTACCATGCTGCCCTTCAGATAATAGCAGCACTTAGAGTAGGGCATTAGGAGGGCGACAGAGGGACATGCTTAAACCTATGGTCACCTCAAAGGAGCTTTCTTTCAAGCCATACTGGTTCAGTCATACAGAGACTCACCACATGTGGTAGAGGGATTTGGCTCCAGGACACAGATAAATGCCAGGAATTCGATAGGTTCATTGAATACTCAAATAACCTGATGGTCTTAGATGACCTAAACCTGATAGGCCTGAGTCTTCTGGGCCACCTGATTCCATATCCCAGCTTGACGCTAACCTTAACCCTAAATTTGGTTATTTATGGCATTAAGATCTAATCTTATACTTTAGTTCAGCTGATAATAGGCAGCTTATGGGATACCAAAAAATGTATGTGGAGCTAGGACATCTGGCAAAAGCCTTGGGAGTTTAAGGGGAGGAGAAGGGGAGCAACTCTGGGGAGTCACTGACAGTATACAACTTTCTAACCTATAACTGTTAAGCCCCCGGGAAGATGAACATGAGGCTGAGAAATTAGGCAGATCCGTGTATCATGAATAGTCATGGATGCACCAGCTAGGTTCCATTTCAAGGAAGGGCTTGTTGCTCCAGTTGGTTTGGTGGGAGTGGTCTCAGAAGACACCTTGGAGGCATTGTCGCAGCAGCAGAGAACTACCTGCTCACCGAAGCCCACATTCCTGGGGAGCCTGTATCCAATGACTTATCTAGGCTTGGCCATTTTGGCCAAACACAAGACAACTGACAATCCTTGCCTCACATCTTCCTCTGGCATTGACTTGCTTTGCAGTGTGACTGCTTCTTCTACTCAATCCTACTTCCTTCTTCCCAAAAGCACACCCTGTGCGTGAAATTCCATCTCAGAGGCAGCGTCCCAGAGAGCCCAGTCTGAGACACAATGTGAACAACTAGGTCCCATTTGAAAATGCAGCTAGAATTTAGTGAGTTAGGATAAAAGTGTCTTGGTTTGAAAAGTAAAGAAGGAGATTAAAGTCCTTTGCTAAACTAGCTATGTTAGATCCGATATTTAGGACATTGTATGCTAAGGAAGTATCATATTAGAATATCACTAAATAATTATTATTTCAATGATTTCATTGGAAAGTCTGCCACTTAGAAGATTATTAGGAGACAGAGTTAATAAGGCCCTAACCACGTCACAGGAAAAGGAGACCAGTATGGCATAAGGGAGCTAGGTATCAACAGCAGTGGTCATGAAAGATACGACCTACAGCATCCCTTGCTGAAGACCCTGTTATACAATTTTCATTTACTGTGAATCCTGTGGTAGGATTCTCTGTGGTTGCTCTTAGAGTCATGAGAAATAGAGGCATCTATTTTTCTGTGTTTCCACAGTCCTCATTCCTTTATCAAAATAATGTTATTTGCAAGCTGGCCTTCCCCATTGCAGTATAAGTTCTTTAAGGGCAAATGGTCTTAGTTTGGGTTGCCCTGAAAGCAGATAGTGAAGCAAAAATTGGAATGCAAGTAATTTCTTTTCCTTTTTCCAGGGGAGAAATTACAGAAAATACTGACAGGGATGTAGAAATAGTTTGAGGGAGAGGAGATCAATAAATTGTCCATTATTAAGTTGGTAATACTGAGCCACTCCTGTGTCTCAGCATTCTGCCTCTCCAGTGTCAAAGAAATTAGAGTGTTTCCATACCCACTCCGATTAATCATTGCTTGAGGGCTGTAGAACGCAAGGTATATGAGGCTGAAGAGGCACAGGGAGGTGTTAATTCCCTGTGACTTCTGGCCTGCCATTGTCTGGAGGAGTGGTTTTCTGGAAGAATTATTCAAGCTCAGAGATACAGATACTAGCAGATGGAAGTTGAAACACCAAATCGGTGAGGTCTGAAATATATGGATGTGGGGAGATAAGCTTACAATGGGTATTCAGGCATAAATTTTATTATTTACTCTTATATTTCCTTTTACCTGCACTGGGTCTGGTCCATAGCATTTGCTCAGTGGCCTTAAAAATGAGACCAAGCTCAGCTATGTGGTCCTTCCATGCGAGGATCCAAAGCTCTCAGCAGGGCAGAGAAGATGCATGTGTGTGTCTTGGGTCATCTCTTGTTTCTGAAAGAGAGAATAGAGAGGGTCAAGCACACTTAGACTCAGTTCTTAAAGATTAATGTAATACTTGGTTTCCTTGATAAGCTCTAAATTAAAGTTGGAAACTGCCTAGTGCAATTCACAAAGGTGCATACATAAGAAGGGAGAAAAATTCTGATTACAGTTTTATTTGCTGACACTCCTTAACAATTTATGTTCAAGTGCTATTTTGCTAATTAATGGCTGCTCAAGAAATGCCATGTGTCAGCAATGAATCACTTACTTTTGTTGCTCTTCAATGGTATATGGATAATGAACAAGGACAAGTCATATAATTAAAGCTGAAAATAGCCTGGCTGTGGGACAGAGGCCTGTCAATAAGAAAAGGATACATTTTCCAGGATGCATGCCACACTATTAACAGTTAAACAAGTGAAAAGCACAGGAGGGGACTTTATTGACATATATAACTCAATAGCCAAGGACTTGGAACAAGGGGTAGAACTAGCTTCAGGGACATTTTGAACCAGGAAGTAGAGCATCCATATTTCCACTTCACATCTCTCATCTTTGCCTCTCTCTGTGCTTCCTTTATTTTCTCATACTAGCTTTTCCATAAAGTTGGGGCCATGGATGTTAGAAGCTCCGGGCTCACACTAATACAGCTCAATGCCAGAGAGGAGAGGGCTTTTCTTCTCCATCAAGTGTGAAATACTTCAAGGAGGGACTAACCAGCTGGGAGAGTCAGATGGCCAAGGAAGTGGGCCTCAGACTTTAGAGCTACCATGTTTGAGGAAACATTTCTTAGGAGAAGGGGAAGATGCTGTTGAACAGTATCAGCAGCAGTACCAGGAAGTACATGATTAAAATTCTGGGTGAGCAGTCTGCATTAAAGCTGCCATTGTAATTCAGAGACGGTGCAAGGCATGGCTCAAGCGGTTGGGGAGGTGGACTGGAACATGAATTTGATTAATGGAAAGATCACAGAGAAAAGAGCATTTCAGATAAATGATGCTAAGTGAGTAAGTATGGATTCAGGATTAAATGCAGGGCACTGGGAAGACTGGTCTAGCCAGAGCAGAGCTGGTCTGTGTTTGGGAGTAGAAAGAAAGTGGAGGAAAAGGAAGATTATGGACAGCCGTGAATGCCAAGCAGGGAAATCGCAATAGAATTTTCAGCCAGAGAATAATATAATAATGGTAATAATAACAAATACGACACTCTGGGTCATGAATTATTTGAAGTGCTTTATATAATATTTATCTCATTTAGTCCTTATGATAAGTCCATCATTACAATTATCTTACAGAAGAGAAACTGAGGCACAAGTGTTATGTGGTCAAGATCATACAGCTAATAGGTAGCAGTCTGACTCCATGTCTGTGCTTTTCACTGCTGTGCTATGCCACTTAAAGGTAATACATCTTAAAGTTGAATAACACCTGATATGTGTATAATGTTTTACACACAACAAAATACTTTAATTCGTTTGGGCTTTGTAACAATCCCCTGAATTTAGTAGAGCAGTTATTTATTTCTATCTTTATTTTATTTTTAAAACCATTCAAATATACTTCTCTCTTCCTAGGCAATTTTCCTAAATTCATATGGCTGGAAAGTGGTTGAGATCAGACTAGAGTTAAGAGCTCTTGAGTCGTGTTAGTGTTTTTGCCTTGCTGCCTGAACATTAATGTGTTGCTGGTGGATGACATCAGAATGTGGCCTGGGGAGTAACCAATGGGGGAGAGACGATGCAGGAGGCTGCCTGCAACATCAGAGGGTTCTGAGAATCTGAGCTACAGTAGTACTGTTTACCTTCCAAATCAGGAGGACATTTTTCAATTTTTAAAATTAAATTCAATGTCTCTGATTTCCTGAAAAAGTGCAACTAACCATATTCAGATTTTTCCTGAGGAAAAAATCACTTAAAATATTGCAACTGTCTACTTTAAAAATTTAACATTGTAAACTTAAAATTTTATTCAATAAATGTGAAAAATACTAAAAAATTATTTTTAATTGATTTTAGTTAAAGAAAAGATAAATAAAAGTGAAGGAAAAGGGGTGAGTTAAAAGGAAATACATACTGAGAATAACAGATGTGAGAGAGAAAGACAATGAATGAGATTATATATGTGTAAGAAACTAGCACAGACTCTGGCACATTTTATATGTATAAATATAGTTAAAGAAGCTCAATACATTCTTAGATGTATTTTAGCTCGCAAAGTTGAAAGTGAATAACTTTTGTAATATTGATCCCTCAGAGATCTTTTACTTGTTTGAAACCTTGACTGTTTATAAATTCTACTCTTAATGTGATAGGCCAAAGAATCTGATATAGTAGATATTGCCACATTGTAAAAGCATTGATAATTAATTTATTCCCTCTATTCATTCACTGATTCATTCACTCATTCAACAGATATTCATTGACTATCTTCCATTTGCCATATACTATTCTAGGTGGTCCTGGTTTTTAAACAATTCTCAGTCTGGTAGAGAGAAAACTTCAGGTGTGCAACCAAATCCAAAATACTTTTTGATCTGTGATCTCATCAGCAACCCATGGGGTACTATCTTCAAATAACAGATAATGAATCTGAGACTTGGGCCTACAAGTTGCAACTTGAACTTCTCAACACCTGATCAGAGAAATACCACTCCAAGACTGTGTAAACTCAAGCCAAGTGCTGGAATTGGTCTTCTATTTGCATAAATCCTACTCATCTTCTAAGTTTTAGCTAAATGAATAGTAATGATATGTCTATTTTAATTAATTCCGTTACTACTCTCATGTATCCATAAACTTTGTTGCTTTTTAGCCAGAAAAAAATTATAAAAGTTAGGCCAGGAGTAACAGTTAATTTTGGTGTAGTCCCTCAAAAATATGAATGTCTAACTATGTGCTATCCCACAAATTCATTGGCAGCTTTGTTTTTTATTTGTTGGCAGGTCATTTCCAATTATCCTTAGACTGCTTCTCACTGATGGAAATCTGGTATCATAAAGTCTTTGGTACCAATGGGGTTCATTTTCTACCCAATGTTGAGGAGCAAAATGCAATAATAACCTAAATACATGCTAAGATATTTAGGAGCACACAAAGTGAGAGATGCCTGTCGGGTTTAGCAGTAACCTGTGACTTCATCTGCTGGATCTGTCTGTTGATTGGACGTAGGTAATTAGGTGAACCCTCTTTCTGAACTCTTTAGAATCTTTCGACAAATTAGATTATTCTCTGTTTTCTGTCTTCCACAAAGAGTTCTACATTGCTACAGCCTGGAGCTAATTCCTGAAGGTGCCCATGGCATTTGCTGACACAGAATTTTCAACCTTCAAAGCTACTGTGGCTCTTAAACGGCTGACTTAAACTGCTGGATACTACAGAAACTCTGCAAGACTGAGAATTATCAATGGCTTTGATCATTTGCTGAGAATTTAAAATGAACTTATTATAGGGCCTGTTTAGACATTTTTTGAAATCTATAATTTAATGAATTGATTTATTGAAGAATACTTCACTGTTTCACATGTTGGTTTAAAGGACTGCATACTTGCTTCCTTGGAACCCTGTACTCTAATCATCCAACTAATGATGTGACCTTTTGTTTTGTCTGCTTTCCTCAGGCGGTTTCTCACAGTTCAAGCACAAATATTGCCTGTATTTCAAATGTAAAAATTATGGGCTTCCTAATAAAATGCTAGGGACAGCCTGGAGAAGGCATAGCACTAATATTCAAACCAGCTAATTCTGGGAAGTGGTCTTGTTTCACACCAGTAAGTGAGAAAAGCAAGCATGACTTGCTCAGAAAAACGAGGATCATTAGAAGTGATATTGTTGATTGCAGGGCAACAAAACTGCTTTTTATGCAAATAGATGGATTTGTAAGAACTAGGTTAGTTAAGGAGTAGATAGGCTGAATTTTGTTGTGGTGAATACTGAAGCAATCAGAAGAACAGTTCTTACCCCTCATCCAGAATAGAAGAAAGAGGAAGATATATGAATGGTTTTCAGTTTTTATATATGTTGACAGAATAGTTATAATATAATATGATAGGTATTATAAACTCAGAACACTGATACATATATTTTTTCTGGCTAGCATCATCCTGTTTGCAAAATGGACAGATGCTGTTTATTTTTGCAAGTAGTCAACTAAACTAACGTGAGTGCTAGCTTCTTCTTTGATGTTTCAGCTTTAAGAAAGTTGCATTAATGGAGGGCAATTATGGTAATTTGAATTAGAAATGGAATTATGGTAATTGAAAACTTCTGCAGTGACAGGTATTTGCAAGAACCTGGTATTCTGGTGCAGTTCAGAACTGCTATTAAGCCCATGGTAATTAGCATTTTCGCCCCTGAAATGGTTGAAAGAATAAGGGAACATAAAACAAAATTTGACAGTATGAGAAGGGAACTGGCAACAACATCAAAACCTACAGTCAACACAAAGAAACACA
This sequence comes from Mandrillus leucophaeus, assembly GCF_000951045.1. Lineage (NCBI taxonomy): Eukaryota > Metazoa > Chordata > Mammalia > Primates > Cercopithecidae > Mandrillus > Mandrillus leucophaeus. The sequence goes on along the minus strand of NW_012101987.1, from coordinate 24,336 downwards.
AACACACGAATGGTCTTAGACTTTTTAAAAATAGAGAATCAGAAGAAAATCACAGCTTTGTATATACCACTGGGGAGGGAAGGATTTATGTGATAGGTCTGCAATATAGAGCCATTTGCAACAGAAAGATGAAGCATAGAAAGCCATTCTTGTTTTCTGGCTTCATTTCCAAATCAATTGTTGCAGAGAGGTCCATAGGTCCCCACAACACAAAACTTTAGAAAGCTACAACAAAATTAGATGAGTCACTCCACAATTATCATGTAGTCATTCAACAAATGTTTGTCGATTGCCTACTATGTGCTAGTGATGTGATGAAGACTAGGTTCCTGCCCTCAGAGAGATGCTGCAGTAAAGTAAGAATTGAGATCAATTTGGCCCACCTTAAAGATAGGAATGTGTCCTGTTACATCTAGAGCTTATACCCCTAGCGTCTCTCATACTATGAAAGATACTATTTTTGCTCTTAATCTCATAAGGTATCTTTTTGCCTTTGTGATTTCTCCTGAGGCTTAAGGATAGTCAAAGGAGATAGTGTCTATAAATTAGTAAATGCTTGGCTACAAATAACAGGATACCTGACTAAAAATATATTCATGACTTAACTAATATCACATAATAAGTAAGAAATTCTAGAGTTAGTATAGCAGGTCAATGGTATCACTAACAACTAGGCTCCTACTGTTTCTGACTGCTATTGTCTCTATGGTGGCAGTATTTCTCTAATGGCGACAAAATGGCTGTCAAAGCTTTAAGCTAATGTCTTTACACAACGATGTTTTAAACAAAAAACAAAACAAAAGGTGAAAGGAACAAAATACCTTCTCCCTCATTTCTAGGGGAGATATTTTTCCCCCAAATCACTAGGAGACTTCTCCTTACATTTTATTTGTCGAAACTGCATCATATGTCTACTCTTAGAACTTTAATGGGTGAATGGGAATAGGATCAGCCTAACTGGTTTAGATAAATGGTTACTCACTGCGTGTGACTGAGCCCATTCCCTTTCTATGCAAATTAGGCTTTACTTAGCAGGAAAAAGGGGAAATGGCTTGGTTACACAGGCGTCTCTGTGCAGTCAGAGATGATGGAAAAGTCTGTAGATACTTTCCTTTGAATTATACATGTGTAATTTTTCCTCTTGGGTCAAATAATTTTTCAAACATCTCTCTGTAAAAATGCAAATGCTTCTGGAAAAGGCATCATATCACGTTCCTAATGCCTCAGTCTGTTGGATACACTTTAATAAGAGAAAATGGGACACTATCACTGGGAATCTGCAAGTTTAAGATGAGGTTAACAAAATAGGAAAACCATGTAGAAATGTGGGCTTGGGAGTGCTGAGGACACATTTTCCCTATATAATAATTTTACTAAACTTTTATGTAAAATTCGATTACTCCAAGCGAGGCCATGTATATTGACACCTATTATCTGTAGAGCGCTTTATCCTGTGGGCATTTAATTCCTACAACAGTCAGGTGAGCTAAGGCCTCCCTTTACAAGCGAGGAAGACAAGGTACAGAGAGTTTAAATAACATGCAGATTGAACCCACTCAGGTCTGATGCCAAAATTCACCTTTTTGTTTTTTTTTTAATTGTCCCACATTTCTTCTCAAAGACCAGCATAGAAGGGAAGTCATTTGAATCTGAGGAGGTGGTTTATTAGAGTTTTCTGTGTGTTGTGAATTTCTTTGTTATTCAATGCTAATTTCTACATAACATACCTCTATCCCAGCCAGAGTTCAAACACATTGGGGAAAAATTTTAAACTTTATCAAATATCTTAGGTTAAATAACACTAGGTTCTTTTGATAAGATATTAGGTAATTAATGTTCTGACTCTAGGTGATGCCATGATTGCTGTTCTACAATGATTTATTCCATATGAACTGTGGGTAGGAGATTTTACATTGAGCAGAGTTGTTTCAATGTAGACAGAGGAAAGAAATAGTGATCTATAACTCTCGCAGTAGCTATTGTTTTGTAAATGAGCCTAAATGGCCAGTAAAGATTTGTGTTATTGTTTTAATGGGAGGAAACGATGAAAAATAGAGTACAATTCCAATGTGCTCAAATGAGAACCATGTCCTATTAAGTTGGCAAGCACAAGTATGTCTCTTTTCCTGTCACTCTCAGGCAATCTATGTTTGTGAAATGTGTCGTATAGACTCTAGTTCAGCAGAGGGTAATTGACCAAGTCAACTTTGCCAGTCAGTGGTTGTCATTACCAGCTATAATTCCACGTCCCCTGTGAGGAATCTGAGGCACACTTTAGTTACTGGAGTCCCTCTTTGAGAGAAAAAAATGTTTTCTGACTGTTGAACATTAACTCATGGTACAGATGTGGTTGAAACAAGGAAGCAGTCCATTTCAGAGAGTGGGGACACTGGTTCTATTGATAGTCTGATTTCCTTATCCTGATGATGTATATTAGATACATGAGTTTGTGTGTATTTGACAGCCCCTGGTGATAAAGGACTGTAAGCAAAAGGAGAATCTGTGTATTAACTGTTTTTACTCAGTTTCTCATACTATTTAACAAGCAAACATACCAAAAGGCAAACCTTCCTTGAGTAATTTAGAAAGGCTACTTATTTTCTTTATAAGTAGAAAGTAGAATGAAACAGCTCATTGTGCTGGAAACAAAATCCCATTTGGGACTATGAAAGAACAATTTGACAATTATCTCCCTAGTTCTAAGGTCTGAGGGAGAGAAATGACAACATTTTATTATAAAGCACTTTTAATTGAAGTAATTAGGAGCAAGAATGCTTGTTCAGGCTGAAAGACTGTCAGAAGGGAAATAGATTTCTGGTCAAGTTTGCTGAGTTTGGAGGCTCTTGATGAACTTTTGTGATAATAATTAACATAATACTTCTGAGGCATTTTTAGCCTTACCAAAAATTATTTTTCTCAGCCTTGTTCTTCTTTCAGATGAAATAATAATGTTTAGCACTTAGCCGGCATCTTTCATTCAGATGGGTCCCCTGGTTCTTAAACAATTTTTCTATCTCTACATGTGTGAATATGTGTCTACACAGAGTCATTTTAGCAATTGCCAAAATTTTCAGCAATCCCACTGGGTAGCACGTTGCAGCTGTTCAGTATTATCCAGCAAAGCTACAGTGTTTGGGAGGAAGGAGGTATAAGGAAAAAAAAAGTCAAGAAAAAAAAAGTTTAAACTTGATGTTTATACTCTAGGAAGAATCTGGAAAGCAGAAATGTGTATATATACAAAAGGATTCGCTCAGCATCTACCTACCCTTGCTTTAATATATGAGCCACGGAGTATCTGGGAGCCAGGAAGGGACTGTGAAGTCAGTTTTAAAATACCTTTGAAATATAGTACTGTCAGCAGCAGGGTTTCCTGATGCTGTACAGGGGCATCTGTTCAGCACTGACATAAAGCATATATGCCACTTCAATGAATTAGCAATGTACTTCCTATAGCCTGCTGTGTATTTCTTAGAGATCTCACTCAAGGACTGGCCATGTGTGCTGTCTAGCTTTTAGGAGCTGATAAGTAACTGTGATCAGCCATTCAGATTTCATCTGAAAAGAAATAAAATGATTTAATTGCTTTAAAAATATGTGTACACTCACAGCATTGGTGTAACTGGAATTTGAAAAGTGATGACTGCTTTCTCCAGTAAATAGTGTAGTACCTGGCACACAATAGGTACCACCTATTAAATGCGTAAATGAAAGCATTGAATTCCTGATGATAATAGCCCTCATTTTGTATGATGGTAACTACTTTTCAACACACTTTCATAGATAATGACTTTTTTGATCTCATTGATATTTTACTGAATTTAATTTGATATGGTTAACATTGTAAGAATTTAATGTAAGACATACATCAATAAGATGACTTACATTTCTCTTTGACAAGCCATTAATCACATTCCTCAATGGATTAAACTTCTAAGTCCTGGGCTAGTCACACTGCATTCTGTGAAAAACTGCCTGACTTAGAGGCTTTGTTTCCTGTGAAGCCCACTTTTTAGCCATGTGATCCTTCTCCATTTTGTTGGCTCTCAAACCAGCTTCATAGGCCTAAGGTGAACCTCAGTAGTAGGGGTCTCACCAAAGGGCAGCCATTACAGGCTGCCCAGTAATGTATGACCTGTATCTTCATTTCCAAAGAGAAGTTGAATCAGGCAGATTTTCTCTTAAGAATTATTTTTTTCTTTTTTTTTGAGATACAGTCTCACTTTCTCACCCAGGCTGGAGAGCAGTGGTGTGATCATGGTTCACTGCAGCCTTGAACTCCCAGGCTCAGGTGATCCTCCCACCTTAGCCTCCCTAGTAGCTGGGATTACAGGTGCACACCATCACAGCTGGCTAAATTATTTTTTATTTCTTTGTAGAGAGAGGGTTTTGCCATGTTGCCCAGGTTGGTCTTGAACTCCTGGGCTCAAGTGATCTGCCCACTGTGGCTTCCCAAAGTGCTGGGATTACAGGTATGAGCCACTGGAATCAGTCTTCTCTTAAGAATTTGCAGTCAGTGGCCGTGTACAGTGACTCACGCCTATAATCTCAGCACTTTATGAGGCCGAGGTGCATAGATCACTTGAGGTCGGGAGTTCGAGACCAGCCTGGCCAACATGGTGAAACCCTGTTTCTGCTAAAAATACGTAGTTTTATAGAGATGGAGTCTCCCTATGTTTCCCTGATTGGTTTTGAACTCCTGAACTCAAGTGATCCTCCTGCCTCAGCCTCCCAAAGTACTGAAATTACAGGCATGAGCCACTGCACCCAATTCCAACTCTTTAATTACATGGCTGGTTCCTTTGGCAACCAGCCCCCATCCTGAGCTTTCTAGGGGCCCACCAAGACTCACCTTAGCCTCACCCCTGTTATTTAGAAAATTCCATGGGTTTAAAAAGCTTTGTGCCAGGAACCCAGGACTGAAATCAAATATATATTTCTTATTATATCATAATATCATGTAATTGATATTATGATATTGGGAAGACTAAACAAGCTAATGCCTTGAAAGATGCTTTCAACTTTCTATATGGCCTGGGTTCTTTTTTCTTATTCATCATAGTGCTTAGGTGCTGCTCATTATATGGTTTATATCAGGTTCTTTGCACTCTAGGAGCTTATATGCCAACTCAACTGGTTATTTGTTAAAGTTTTACCTTAGTTTTTTTTTTTTCTTTTTTACCAGAATCTTCATTGGTTCTCTCAGTCTTTCTCTGATTGGTTTTCTAGACCAGACCTATCTGCAGGTCTTGCATTCAGAGAAATTTGGGTCCTAGCGTGATAGCCTCTTATTTCTGAGTTAGGTTTATGCCAGGGGCTCCTGGATCTAACATTTTGGGGAATGAAAAAGAAAAAAAAAGTGTGCTGGGTAGGCAATCCAGTCAGCCAGTCTTATAAAACTCTGTAAAACATTCCTGTCTAAATATTTCACAGGTACCTCAAGAGCATTCGAAAATACAGCTGATACTGCAACAACTTAGGTGTTAGATGTGTCCACGCCTGTGCAGCTGAAAATCCATGTATAACTTTTGACTCTAAAATACTTAACTACTAAGAGCCTACTGTTGTCAGGAAGCCTTACCAATAACAATCAGTTGATTAACATATATTTTGTATGTTATAAATATTATATACCATATTCTTAAAGTAAGTAGAGGAAAGGAAATGTTATTGAGGAAAACCATAAGGAAAATAAAATATATTTACTACTCCGTTAAGTGGAAGTAGATTATCACAAAAGTCTTCACCCTTGTATTGTCTTCACATTGAGTAGGTGGAGGAGAAGGAAGAAGAGGGCTTGGGCTTGCTGTCAAAGGGAAGGGAGAAGTGGAAGAAAATCCATGTATAAGTGGATCTTCACGGTTCAATGGTGTTTAAGGGTCAACTGTGTGTGCAATGATTTGGAGGTGAGAGAGGGGATGGCTTATAGATCAAATGTGGAGACCCATAAGTAGCACAGGATGTGGAGAGAGTAAAGAATGTGAGGAATAAGGAGGAGAACAGAGGCAAAATATTTGTTTCTGTGGTAATTCGTTCCCTGACAATTTAACTAAACTGGAACTGTGTTCCTCAGTATTATTTTCATGGTATGGTTCCTGCAAGGTTTGGGTTAACTACAAGATAAATTTATTATTTTGTTTAAAAAATTCTTATTTGTGAATTTTGTGGGTACATAGCAGATACATATATAAATGGGGTATATGAGATATTTTGATACAGGCATACAATGTGTAATAATCTCTTCAGGGTAAATGGGGTATCCATCTATCCTTTCTTTGTGTTAGAAACAATCCAATTATATTCTTTAAGTTATTTTAAATGTTCAATTATTTTTGACTGTAGTCTCCATGTTGTGCTATCAAACACTAGATCTTATTTATTCTATCTAACTATATTTTTGTAACCCTTACCATTCCTTCTTCCCCCACCCTCCTCCCACTATTCTACTGTATCTCTATGAGTTCAATTGTTTTACTTTTTAACTTCCACATGTGAAGTTTGTCTTTCTGTGCCTGCCTTATTTCACTTAACATAATGACCTCTAGTTCCATCCATATTGTTGCAAATAACAGGATCTTATCCTTTTTTATGGCTGAATGGTGTACTCCATTGCATATAAGTACCACATTTTCTTTATCCATTTGTTTCTTGATAAGATGCTTAGGTTGCTTCCAAATCTTGGCTTTTGTGAATAGTGCTGCAATAAACACGAGAGTTCAGATATCTCTTTGATATACTGATTTCCTTTCTTTTGAGCATATATCTAACAGTGAGATTGCCGAATCATATGGTAGCTCTGTTTTTAGTTCTTTGAGAAATCTACAGAATATTCTTCCCAGTGGTTGTACTAATTGATATTCCCACCAAGCAGTGCACAATGGTTCCTTTTCTCCACATCCTCACCAGCAGTTATTATTACGTGTCTTTTGTATAAAAGACATTTTACCTGGGGTGAGACGATGTCTGGTAGTTTTGGTTTGCATTTCTCTGATAATCAATGATGTTGAACACCTTTTCATACTCCTGTTTGCCATTTATATGTCTCTTTTTTTTTTTTTAAATTTTACTTTAAGTTCTAGGATACATGTGCAGAACATGCAGGTTTGTTACATAGGTATACATGTGCCAAAGTGGTTTGCTGCACCTATCAACCCGTTATCTAGGTTTTAAGCTCTGCATGCATTAGGTATTTGTCCTAATTCTCTCCCTCCCTTTGCCTCCTCACCCTCTGACAGGCCCTGGTGTGTGATATTCCCTTCTCTGTGTCCATGTGTTCTTATTGTTCAACTCCCACTTATAAGTGAGAACATTCGGTGTTTGGTTTTCTGTTCCTGTGTTAGTTTGCTGAGAATGATGGTTTCCAGCTTCATCCATGTCCCTGCAAAGGGCATGAACTCATTCATTTTTATGGCTGCATAGTATTCCATGGTGTATATGTGCCACATTTGCTTTATCTAGTCTATAATTGATGGACATTTGGGTTGGTTCCAAGTCTTTGCTATTATAAATAGTGCTGCAATAAACATACGTGTGCATATGTCCTTATAGTAGAATGATTTATAATCCTTTGGGTATATACACTGTAATGGGATTGCTGGGTCAAATGGTATTTCTGGTTCTAGATACTTGGGAAATCACCACACTACCTTTCACAATGGTTGAACTAATTTACACTCCCACTAACAACGTAAAAGTGTTTCTATTTCTCCACATCCTCTCCAGCATCTGTTGTTTCCTGACTTTATATTGATTGACATTCTAATTGGCAAGAGATGGTATCTCATTGTGGTTTTGATTTGCATTTCTCTAATGACCAGTGATGATGAGATTTTTTTCATATGTTTATTGGCCACATAAATGTCTTCTTTTGAGAAGTGTCTGTTCATATCCTTTGCCCACTTTTTGATGGGGTTGGTTTTTTCTCATAAATTTATTTAAGTTCCTTGTAGATTCTGGAATTTAGACCTTTGTCAGATGGGTAGCTTGCAAACATTTTGTTCCCATTCTGTAGGTTGCGTGTTCACTCTAATGATAGTTTCTTTTGCTGTGCAGAAGCTCTTTAGCCTAATTAGATCCCATTTGTCAATTTTGGCTTTTGTTGCAATTGCTTTTGGTTTGTCTTCTTTTGAGAAATGTCTATTTGGATATTTTGCTCATTTTTAAATTGGATTATTAGAGTTTCTTGAAGAGTTATTTGTGCTTTTTAAAATATTCTGGTTATTAATCCCTTGTCAGATGGATAGTTTGCAATTTTTTTCTCCCATTCTGTAGGTTGTCTCTTCTCTTTGTTGTTTTCTTTGCTGTGCAGAAGACGTTTTTAGCTGAACGTAATCCCATTTTTCCATTTTTTCATTGGTTGCCTGTGCTTGTAAAGAAGCCTTTGCCCAGTCCAATGTCCTGGAAAGTTTCCCTAGTGTTTTCTTTTACTAGTTTTATAGTTTGAGGTCTTAGATTTAGTGTTTTAATCCACTGTGATTTGATTTTTTATATGGTAAGAGATAAAGGTCTAGTTTCATTCTTCAACATATCAATATCCAGTTTTCCCAGCACCATTTATTGAAGAGACTGCCCTTTCTCTGATGTATGCTTTTGGTACCTTTGTTGAAAATGAGTTCCTTGCAGATGTATGAATTTATTTCTGGATTCTCTATTCTGTTCTATTGGTCTGTGTGTCTGATTTTATGCCAGCACCATGCTGTTTTGACTACTGTAGTTCTGTGGTATAGTTTGAAGTCAGATAATGTGATTCCTCCAGTTTTGCTACTTTTGTTCAGGATCACTTGGTCTATTCTGGGCCTTTTGTTGTTCTGTATAAATTTTAGGATTGTTTTTGCTATTTGTGTGAAGAATGTCATTGGTATTTTGATAGGGATTGCATTGACTCCGTAGACTACTTTAGAAAATATGGACATTTTAACAATATTTATTCTTCTAATCCATGAACTTGGACTATCATTTCACTTATTGTGTCTAATTTCTTTCATCAATATTTCATAGTTTCCATGTAGAGACCTTTTACTTCTTTGGTTAATTCCTAGGTATTTTATTTTGCTTGTAGCTATTGTAAATGAAACTATTTCTTGATTTTTTTTTTCAGATTGTTCACTGCTGGCATATAGAAATGCTGCTGACTTTAGTATGTTGATATGTTGATTTTGTACCCTGTAACTTTGCTACATTTGTTTTTCAGTTCTAATGGTTTTCTTGTGGAGTTTTTAGGTTTTTCCAAATATAAGATCATATAATCTGTAAACAAGGATAATTTGACTTTTTCCTTTCCAATTTGGATATCCTTTTTTCCCTTGTCTGAGTGCTCTGGCTAGGACTTCTAGTACTATGTTTAGTAACAGAGGTGAAAGTGGGCATCCTCGTCTCGTTCCAGATCTTGGAAGATTTTCCCTATTCAGTATAATACTAGCTGTGGGTCTATCATATATGACTTTTATTGTGTTGAGCTATGTTCCTTCTATACCCAGTTTTATGAGATTTTTGTTTTAAATCATGAAGGGATGTTTAATTTTATCAAATGCTTTTTCAGCAGTATTTGAAGTGATCATATGGTTTTTGTCCTTCATTCTGTTGATACGATATATCACATTGTTTGATTTACATATGTTGAACCATCCTTGCATCCCAGGGATAAATCCCACTTGATCATGATGAGTAATCTTTTTAATGTGTTGTTGAATTAGATTTGCTTGTATTTTGTTGAGGACTTTTGCATCAGTATTCATCAGGGATATTGGCCAATAGCTCTTTGTTGCTGTGTCTTTGTCTGTTTTTGGTATCAGGGTAATACTGGGATTGTAGAATAAGTTTGGCAATATTGCCATTCTATTTTTTGGAATGATTTGAGTAGGACTAGTCTTAGTTCATTCTTCTTTTATGTTTCGTAAAATCCATCAGTGGAGGTGTAGTGTCCCAAGCTTTCCTTTGCTGGGAGACTTTTTATTATGGCTTTGCTCTTGTTACTTGTTACTGGTCTGTTCAGGTTTTGGATTTTTTTCATGGTTCAGTTTTGGTAGGTTGTATGTGTCTAGAAATCCATTTCTCCTAGGTTTTCTGACTTATTGGCATATAGTTGCTCATAGTAGCCTCTAACAATTCTTTGATTTGCTGTGGTATCAGTCATAATGTCTCATTTTTTATCTCTGGTTTTATTTACTTGGGTCTTTTCTCTTTTTTCTTAGTCTGGCTAAAGTTTTGTTGATTTTGTTTATCTTTTGAAAAAAACAGCTTGTTGTTTTATTGATCTTTTGTATTGTTTTACTCATTTCAATTTCATTTATTTCTGCTCTGATCTTTATTTTAATTTTTTTCTACTAAGTTTAGCTTTAGTTTGCTCTTGCTTTACTAGTTCCTTAAGATGCATCATTAGGTTATTTATTTGAAATTTTTCTTCTGTTATGACATAGGTATTTACAACTTTAAATTTCCCTCTTAGTACTGCTTTTACTGTATCCCATATGTTTTGGTATGTTGTGTTTTCATTATCATTTGTTTTAAGAAATTTTTCAATTTCCTTATTTTCTTCATTTACTCACTGGTCATTCAGGAGCATATTATTTAGTTTCCATGTGTTTGTATTATTTCCAAAAATTCCTCTTGTTATTGATTTCTAGTGTTATTACATCTTGGTCATAGAAGATGCTTTATACTATTTCAATTTTTTGAATGTTTTAAGACTTGTTTTTTGGCCTAACATATGGTCGATCTTTGAGAATTATCCATGTGCTGAGGAGAAGAATGTACATTCTTCAACTGTTGGATGATATGTTTTGTAAATATCTATTAGGTCTGTTTGTTTTATAGTGACGATTAACTCCAATGTTTCTTTCTTAATTTTCTATTTGGATAATTTGCTTAATACCGAAAGTGAAGTGTTGAAGTTTCTAGTTATTATTATATTGGGGTCTATCTCTCTCTTTAGGTCTAATAATATTTGCTTTATGTATCTGGGTGCTCCACTGTTGGGTACGTATATATTTACAATTGTTATATCCTCTTGCTGAATTGACTCCTTAATCATTGTATGATAAGCTTGTCTCTTTTGACAGTTTTGTCATGAAATCTATTTTATCTAAGTATAGCTACTTCTACTCCTTTTTGGCTTCCATTGTCATGGAATATGTTTTTCCATCCCTTTATTTTCAGTTTATATGTGTCTTTATAGGTGAAGTGTGTTTCTTGTAGGCAACAGATCGTTGGGCCTTTTATTTTATTCATTCAGCCACTCTATGTCTTTTGATTGGAGAGTTTAGTCCATTTACATTCAATGCTATCATTGATCAAGTAAGGACTTTCTCTTCTCTCTCTTTTTTTTTTTTTTTGAGATGGAGTCTCATTCTGTCACTAGGCTGGAGTGCAGTGGCGATCCTGGTTCACTGCAACCTCCACCTCCTGGGTTCAGGCGGTTCTCCTGCCTCAGCCTCCCATGTAGCTGGGATTACAGGCATGTGCCACCACGCCTGGCTAATTTTTGTATTTTTAGTAGAGATAGGGTTTCACCATGTTGGCCAGCATGTCTCGATCTCCTGACCTCATGATCTGCCCGCCTCAACCTCCCAAAGTGCTGGGATTACAGGCGTGAACCATGATGCCTGGCCTACTCTTCCCATTTTAAAATTTGTTTTCTAGCTGTTTTGTGGTCTTCTCTTTCTTCTTTCCTTGCTTCTTGACTTCCATTAATGAAGGTGATTTTCTCTGGTGGCATGTTTTAATTTCTTGCTTTTTATTTTTGTTATCTGTTTTATGTTGTTTTTATTTGAGGTTACCATGAGGCTTGCAAATAATATCTTATAACCCATTATTTTAAGCTAATGATAACAACACTGATTACATAAACAAACCAACTAACAAACAAGCAAAGAGAAAACTTATAAGAATTCTATCCCTTTAATTTCATCCTCCTACTCTTTAACTTTTTTTTTTTTTTTTTTTTTTTGAGATGGGGTCTTGCTCTGCTGCCAGGCTGGAGTGCAGTGGCACAATCTTGGCTTACTGCAACCTCCACCTCCTGGGTTCAACCGATTCGATTCCCCTGCCTCAGCCTCCCGAGTAGCTGGGACTACAGGCATGTGCCACCACACCTGGCTAATTTTTTGTATTTTTAGTAGAGATGGGGTTTCACCATGTTGGCCAAGATGGTCTTGATCTCCTGATCTCGTGATCTACCCCTGTTGGCCTCCCAAAGTGCTGGGATTAAAGGTGTGAGCCACCGCACCCACTGCTCTTTAACTTTTTGTTGCTTCTATTTATATCTTATTGTACTGTCTCTGCCTTGAAAAATTGTAGATAAAATTTTTGATCAATTCATCTGTTAGTCTTTCTACTCAAGGTATGAGTAATTCACACACCACAATTACAGTGTTGTAATATTCTGTTTCTTTCTGTATATTTACTATTACCTGTGAGTTTTGTACCTTCAGATGATTTCTTTTTTCTCATTAATGTCCTTTTCTTTCAGGTTGAAGAATTCCTTTTAGTATTTCTTGTAGGATAGGTCTGGTGTTGATGAAATTCCTCAGTGTTTGTCTGGGAAAGTCTTTCTTCCTCTTTCATGTTTGAATAGTATTTTTGCTGGATATACTATTCTAGGATATAAAATTGTTTTTTGTTTTTTTTTTTCCTTAATCCCTTTATATATGTCATACCACTGTCTCTTGGCCTGTAAGGTTTTGACTGAAAAGTCTGCTGCCAGATGTTTTGGAGCTCCGTGTATGTTACTTATTTCTTTTCTCTTGCTGCTTTTAGAATTCTTTCTTTATTCTTGGCCTTTGGGAGTTTGAATATTAAGTGTCTTCATTTAGTCTTCCTCAGGTTAAATTGCTTGGTGTTCTATAACCTTCTTGTGCTTGAATATTGATATCTTTCTCCAGGATAGGGATGTTCTCTGTTTTTAACTCTTTGATATTGTTTGGCCCTGTTTCCACACCCAAATCTCATCTTGAATTGTACTACATAATTTCCATGTGTTGTGGGATGGACCTGGTGGGATTTGAATCATAGGGGTGGTTTCTCCCTTACTGTTCTCATGGTAGTGAATAAGTTGCATGAGATCTGATGGTTTCATCAGGGGTTTCTGCTTTTGCATCTTCCTCATTATCTCTCCCTACTGCCATGTAAAAAGTGCCTTTCTCCTCCTGCCCTGATTCTGAGGCCTCCCCAGCCATGTGGAACCGATAGTCCAATTAAACCTCTTTTTCTTTCCAGCCTCAGGTATGTTTTTATCAGCAGCATGAAAATTGACTAATACAGTAAATCGGCACCAGGAGTGGGGTGTTGCTGAAAAGATACCTGAAAATGTGGGAGCAACTTTGGAACTGGGTACTAGGCAGAGTTTGGAACAGTTTGTAGGACTCAGAAGAAGACAGGAAAATGTGGGAAAGTTTGGAATCTCCTAGAGACTCGTTGAGTGGTTTTGACAAAAATGCTGATAGTGATATGAACAATAAGGTCCAGGCTGAGGTGGTCTCCGATGGAGATGAGGAACTTGTTGGGAATTGGAGCAAAGGTGACTCTTGTTATGTTTTAAAAAAGAGACTGGAGGCATTTTGTCCCTGCTCTAGAGATTTGTGGAACGTTGAATTTGAAAGAGATGATTTAAGGTATCTAGTAGAAGAAACTTCTAAGCAGCAAAGAGATGAAAGAGATGACTTGGGTGTTGTTAAAAGCATTCCATTTTAAAAGGGAAACAGAGCATACAAGTTTGGAAAATTCATAGCCTGATGAGGCAGTAGAAAAGAAAAACCCATTTTTTTGAGGAGAAATTCAAGCTGGCTGCAGAAATTTGCATAAGTAACAAGAAACTGAATGTTAATCCCCAAATGGGGAAAATGTCTCCAGGGCATGTCATAGGTCTTCACAGCAGACCCACTATAGACCCAGAAGCGTAGGAGGAAAAAATGGCTTTGTGGGCCAGGCCCAGAGTCCCCTTGCTGTGTGCAACCTGAGGACTTGCTGCCCCACCCCCCAGCCACTCTAACGATTGCTAAAAGGGGCCAAGGTACAGCTCAGCCTTTGGTTTCAGAGGGTGCAAGCCCCAAACCTTGGCAGCTTCCATGTGGTATTGAGCCTGAGGGTGAACAGAGGTCAGTAATTGAGGTTTAGGAACCTCCACCTAGATTTCAGATGTATGGAAATGCCTGGATACCCAGGCAAAGGTTTGCTGGAGGGGCAGAGCCCTCATGGAGAACCTCTGATAGGGTAGTGCAGAAGGAAAATGTAGGGTCAGAGCCTACCCTGCGCCCCTACCCCAGAGTCCCTACTGGGACATCACCTAGTGGAGCTGTGAGAAGAGGGCCACTGTCCTCCAGATCCTAGAAAGGTAGATCTACCAACAGTTTGTACCCTACACCTGGAAAAGCCACAGACACTCAACACTAGCCCTTGAAAACAGCCAGGTGTGGGACTATACCCTGCAAAACCACACGGGCAGAGCTGCCCAAGACTATGGGAACCTACCTCTTGCATCAGTGTGACCTGGATGTGAGATGTGGAGACAAAGGAGATCATTTTGGAGCTTTAGAATTTGACTGCTCCGCTGGATTTCAGGCTTGCCTGGGCACTGTAGCCCCTTTGTTTTGGCCAATTTCTTCCATTTGGAATGGCTGTATTTACCCAGTACTTGTTTCTAGGAAGTATCTAGCTTGCTTTTGATTTTACAGGCTCATAGGCAGAAGGGACTTTCCTTGTTTCATATGAGACTTTGAACTGTGGAATTTTGGGTTAATGCTGAAATGAGTTAAGACTTTGGGGGACTGTTGGGAAGGCATGATTAGTTTTGAAATGTGAAGACATGAGATTTGGAGGGGGCAGTGGCAGAATGATATGGTGTGGCTGTGTCCCTACCCAAATCTCACCTTGAATGGTACTCCTATAATTTCCATGTGTTGTGGGAGGGACCTGGTGGGAGATAATTTGAATCATGGGGGCAGTTTTCCCCATACTGTTCTTGTGGTAGTGAACAAGTCTCACGAGATCTGATGGTTTTATCAGGGGTTTTCGCTTTTGCATCTTCCTCATTTTTCTCTTGCCACCACCATGTAAGAAGGCCTTTCACCTCTTTCCATGATTCTGAGGCCTCCCCAGCCATGTGGAACTATAAGTCCAGTTAAGCCTCTTTTTCTTCCCAGTCTCAGATATATCTTTATCAGCAGTTTGAAAACGGACTGACACACTCCTTGAATAACCTTTCTGCCCACCCCCATCCGCATTCTCTTTAAGGCCAATAACTCTTAGATTTTCCCTTTTGAAGATGTTTTCTAGAGATTGTAGCTGTGCTTTATTCTTTTTTATTCTTTTTTGTTTTGTCCCTCTGACTATGTATTTGCAAGTAGCCTGTCTTCAAGCTCACTAATTCTTTCTTCTCTTTGATCAATTCTGCTACTGAAAGATTCTTATGCATTCTCAGTATGCCAACTCATTTTTCAACTCCAGAATTTCTGCTTCTTTTTAATTATTTCAATCTTCCTGTTAAATTTATCTTGTAAGATTCTGAATTCCTTTCCCGTATTATCTTGAGTTTCATCAAGTTTCCCAAAACAGCTATTTTGAATTATCTGTCTAAAAGGTCACATATATCTATCTCTCCAGGATTAGTCCCTGGTGCTTTATTTAGTTCATTTAGTGAGGTCATGTTTTCTTGGATGGTCTTGATGCATGTGTGTGATCTTCTGTGTCTGGACGTTGAAGAGTTAAGTATTTATGATAATCTTTGCAATCCGGGTTTTGTACCTCTTTTTGGGAAGGCTTTCCAGGTATGCAAAGAGTCTTGGGTATTGTGATCTAAGTTTTTGGTTACTGTAGCCGTATCTGCATTAGGAAGCACCCCAAGCCAAATAATGCTGTTGCTCTTACAATCTTATAGAGGTACCAACTTGGTGGCCTTGGATAAGATCCAGAAGAAATCTATGCATTAGCAGGCAGAGACCCTTGTTCTCTTCTCTTACTTTCTCCCTAATGAAATAAGTCTCTGTCTCTGGGCTGAACTACCTGGAGCTGGGGGAAGGGTTACACAAGCACCCCCGGCACTGCACTGGGTCAGACCTGAAGCCAGCATAATGCTGGGTCTTGCCTGAGGCCTATGGTAATGACTGCTCTACAGTCAGCAGTTGGTGAAGCCAGCCAGGCTTGTGTCTTTCCCTTCAGGGTGGCCAGTTTCTTCCAGTTCCAGGTAGGTCCAGAGATGCCATCCAGGAACCAGGGCCTGGAGCTGGACACCTTAGGAATCTATCTGGTGCTCTATTCTACTGTGTCTGAGCTAGTCACAAGAGAGTCTTTTCCACTCGTATCTCCCCTTTCCACAAGGAGAAGAGTATCTCTCCACAGCCACTGCTGCCCCAGGCCCCCAGAAGGTAATACCTGGCTATCTACCATGTTCACTCAAGGCCTAAGGGCTTTTCTGTTAGCTTGTGGTGAAGGCTGCCAGGCCTGGGACTCTCTCTTCAGGGCAGTGGGCTTCCCTGTGACCCTGTGCAGGTTCATAAATGCTGTCCAAGAGTCAAAGACTGGAGTTGGAGACCCCAAAAGCCTATTTAGTGCTCTACCAAACTGTGGCCAAGCTGATACCTGAGGTGCACCACAAAACCCCCTTTATTCTCCTCTCTCATTTTCTCAAGCAGGAGTCTCTCCCTGTAGCCACCACAGCTGGGAATGTGCTGGATCACACCTGAAGCCAGCATGGCTCTGAGTCTCACCCAAGGCCACAGCAAGTACTGCCTTGATGTTAATTCAAGGCCCAAAGGCCCTTTGCTTAGCAGGTGATAAATCATGCTAGGACTAGATCCTTCCTTTCAACACAGGGGCTTTTCATCTGGCCCAGGGTATGTCTAGGAATGTCGTACAGGAGTGAGGGCTGGAATGGGGACCTCAGGACTCTGCCCCGTGCCCTATTTTACTGGGGCTGAGATGGTATCTAAGATGCAAGACAAAGTCCTCTTTACTCTTCCCTCTCCTTTCCTTAAGTGGAAGGAAGGGGTCTCTCCCAGAGCTGCCAGTTCTGCTGCCTGGGGTTGGGGAAGGGATGGCACAAGACTCCCTTGGCCACCCCAGGTGTTGTCTCACTAGACCACGTGCTCCCCAAGTCCACTGGCTCCACTGGTGCTCCAGTACAGCACCAACATTTGTACAGGAATTGCAGTCCTTGTGGCCTAGACTGCCTTTCAGGTTTATGTAGGTCTCCAGAGCACTTCAGCTCATATTGGCAGGGCTTTCTGGAACTCAGGTTCCAACTGCTGTGATGGACAATTCCTTTCTGGCCAGGGTTGGTCTAATTGCTTTCTCTGTGGGCACCAGCTGAGTTTTGCTCTGTGTTGCTTTCCATTGTGACAGGGCAGCACTGAGTTTCAATGCAAAGTACCACAATCACTGTGCTCTCTTTCCTCTAAGCACAGAGATGCTCTCTCCATACCATGCAGCCACTACCAGGTGATAGGGGAGAGGTGATGGTGGCTATTCAAAACTATCTTTTCTACCCTCTTCAGTCCTCTTTCAGTGATGTGATGTTAAACTGGATACTATGATAGTTCACCTGCTTTTTGGTTCTTATGAAGGTGCCCTTTTTTTTTTTTTTTGATGTGGCTAGTGGTTCATTTTGGTGTTCCCATGGGGAGAACAATTGGTGGTGGCTTCTATTTGATCATTTTGATCTGCCCTGGTCTATGAGAGAAATTTAACTGAGATTTGGAAGGTGGAAGTGTAGCAGTAGCCAGATGCCTGTATAGGACCAAGTGATCTACTGGCTTGTCTTACCTGGGTGGTGTAGGGCCATAGCCAGGCCAGCTCTCTGTACCTCCCCTCCTTTTCCCTGTCAATACCCTCCTTCAGCTTTTCTGAATCCTGTCTTTGGCTTTGTGGTAACGGATATCTACTATACTTCATATCACTCACACCAAGAAGGAGGGAGGTGGTGGGAGAAATGAGGGTTCCAGTTTGTCCTTGTTTCTTCCATTTTGTCCTCATAAGTTGCCCCTTGTTTTTGTTCTTCCCCCATTTCAAACCCATATTTTCTTCTGTGCTAGTGGCCCTGCTGACTTCAGGCTGAGCTCTGAAGGCAGAGGCAATAGTTTACACAATTGCAAAGGATTTAATCTTTACAATCAATTCTTTATTCTGTGTCATTCATCATATTTCTTGCCTGTGATTAAACCCTAACTGACATCGCTCTTATTAAACCTATTGGTTTAATTGATTAATTGATTAGTTATGACATTAACATTTTTCTCCATGTAAGAATTTTAGACAGTGACAAAATAGACTGTTTAGCCAGTTTTAATAAATCAGTAACAGGATATTCTTTGCTGAAAAAAGTCCCATTTTTAAAGAAATGTTTTCCTGTAGTAGAATGTCATGTTCAAGAAAGTGAATTTTGCAATAAATGACTTCTAGAGAGTTTTTTCCCAATAATGGTACTATTTATATTTTAATTGCTTTTGTAAAGAAGGTAACTTTTTTTTTTAACTGGTAGTTAACTCAAAACACTTAGAGCTTTATATGGCAGCATTCAAAAGGAAGTCACTTTTTTGGATATTTGAGAGCTCTAATATAGACATTGCTCTAGAGATCATGGTATTCATGATCTAATCCAAAAAAT
>NW_012101987.1:0-425 GCF_000951045.1 Mandrillus leucophaeus | reverse complement strand
AAAACATACCTTCTAAATGTTTCTTACCTTAAAGGATACTATGAGGACAAAAAAAGTGAAAGCTAACAACAAAAACCCACACTGTCTTGAGCTACACATTTAAAAAAAGAAAAATATTTTGTCCTAATCCCTGGTTGCAACCGTTAATCTGGTAGATAACTCAACATTCATACCCAAGGTTAATTTTTTTTTAGTTAAGTTTTATGTATAGTATACACAGGCAATAGTGTTTTTGAAACTGGAAACTTAGCAAACCTACTGGAAACAGGTTGTGATAGTGCTGTGTACACTAGAATGAACTGAATTTAATCTCTTGGGCAATGGGAAGCCATGTAGTGTAGAGGACTACGTGCTCACAAACAGGGTGTTCCCCATAAGTCCTGCTCTCGCAAACGAAGCAGGGCGTTCCCGACAAGTCCTGCTCT
>NW_012101986.1:7440-7746 GCF_000951045.1 Mandrillus leucophaeus | reverse complement strand
CACCATAGCCCTCTATGGGCTTCCAAATATCACTTTGCGATTTCCACAAGAACAGACATAGCGAGCGGATTCTTGATTGGAAAGCTGTAACTCTGTGAGATGAATTCACAGAACACTAAGAAGTTTCTCAGAAAACTTCCTTCCAGATTTCACTGGAGGATATTTCCATTTTCACCATAGCCCACTACGGGCTTCCAAATATCATTATGTAAATTCCACAAGAACTGTCTTAGCATAAGGCTTCTTGAGGGGAAAGCTGTAACTCTGTGAGATGATTTCACAGAACACAAAGAAGTTTCTCAGAAA
>NW_012101986.1:6921-7390 GCF_000951045.1 Mandrillus leucophaeus | reverse complement strand
CACAGAAATAAGGCTAGCAAAGAGATCCACGAAATACAGATGTAACTCTATGAGTGGAAATCACATATCACTAAGCAGTTTCTCAGAAAGCTTCTTTCCACTTTTTCTCTGAGGATATTTCCTTAATCACCATAGCCATCTATGGGCTTCCAAATATCACTTTGAAAATTAATCAAGACAAGTCTTAGCGAGCGGCTTCTTGAGGGGAAACCTGTAACTCTGTGAGATGATTTCACAGAACACAGAGATGATTCTCGGAAATCTTCTTTCTCTTTGTTATCCAAGTATATTTCCTTTAGCCCTATAGTCTTCAAAGGGATCCGAAATATCTGTTCTCAGACTCCACAGAAATAAGGCTAGCAAAGAGATTCACTAAATAAAGATGTAACTCTGTGAGTGGAAGTCACACATCACAAAGCAGTTTCACAGAAAGCTTCTCTCCAGTTTTTTTTGAGGAGATTTCCTTTTA
>NW_012101986.1:4410-4828 GCF_000951045.1 Mandrillus leucophaeus | reverse complement strand
AAAGAAGTTTCTCAGAAAGCTTCTTTCTCTTTGTTATCGGAGGATATTTCCTTTGGCCCTATAGTCTTCAAATGGGTCCGAAATATCTGTTCTCACATTCCACAGAAATAAGGCTAGCAAAGTGATCCACGGAATACCAATGTAACTCTGTGAGTGGAAGTCACACATCACAAAGCAGTTTCTCAGAAAGCTTCTTTCCACTTTTTCTCTGAAGATATTTCTTTTTACACCATAGCCCTCTATGGGCTTCCAAATATCACTTTGGGAATTCCACAAGAACAGGCTTAGCGAGCGGCTTCTTGAGGGGAAAGATTTAACTCTGTGTAATGAATTCACAGAACACCAATCAGTTTCTCAGAAATCTTCTTTGCATATTTCATCGGAGGATAATTCCTTTTTCACCATAGCCCTCGATGGG
>NW_012101986.1:4011-4360 GCF_000951045.1 Mandrillus leucophaeus | reverse complement strand
GAGGATAATTCCTTTTTCACCATAGCCCTCGATGGGCTTCCAAATATCACTTTGCAAAATCCACAAGCACTGTCTCAGCGAAAGGCTTCTTGAAGGGAAAGTTGTAACTCTGTGAGATGATTTCACAGAACACAAAGAAGTTTCTCAGAAAGCCTCTTTCTCTTTTTTATCGGAGGATATTTCCTTTGACCCCATAGTCTTCAAAGAGATCCGAAATATCTGCTCTCAGATTCCACAGAAATAAGTCTGGCAAAGAGATCCACGAAATACACATGTAACTCTGTGAGTCTAAGTCACACATCACAAAGCAGTTTCTCAGAAAGCTTCTTTACAGTTTTTCTCTGAGGAT
>NW_012101986.1:3422-3961 GCF_000951045.1 Mandrillus leucophaeus | reverse complement strand
CAGAAAGCTTCTCTCCAGTTTTTTTTGAGGAGATTTCCTTTTACACCACAGTCATCTATGGCTTCCAAATATCACTTTGCGAATTCCACAAGAACACGCATAGCGAGCGGCTTTTTGAGGGAAAAGCTGTAATTCTGTGAGATGATTCGCGAACACTAAGCAGTTTCTCAGAAAGCTTCTTTTCACATTTCATCGGAGAATATTTCCTTTTTCACCATAGCCCTCTACGGGCTTCCAAATGTCACTTTGCGAATTCCAGAAGAACAGACTTAGCGAGCGGCTTCTTGAGGGGAAAGCTGTAACTCTCCGACATGATTTCACAGAACACAAGGAAGTTTCTCAGAAACCTTCTCTGTCCTTGTTATAGGAGCATATTTCCTTTGGCCCTATACTCTTCAAAGGGAACCGAAATATCTGTTCTCAGATTCAACAGAAATAAGGCTAGCAAAGAGATCCACGAAATTCAGATGTAACTCTGTGAGGGAAATCACACAACACAAAGCAGTTTCTCAGAAAGCTTCTTTCCAGTTTTTCTCTGA
>NW_012101986.1:2947-3372 GCF_000951045.1 Mandrillus leucophaeus | reverse complement strand
GGAGGATATTTCCTTTGGCCCTATAGTCTTCAAAGGGATCCGAAATATCTGTTCTCAGATTCCACAGAAATAAGGCAAGCAAAGAGATATAAGAAATACAGATGTAACTCTGTGAGTGGAAGTCACACATCACAAAGCAGTTTCTCAGAAAGCTTCTTTCCAGTTTTTCTCTCAGGATATTTTTTTTTTCACCTTAGCCCTTTGTGTGCTTCCAAATATCACCTTCCGAAATCCACAAGAACAGGCTTTGCGAGCGGCTTCTTGAGTGGAAAGCTGTAACTCTGTGACTCGAATTCACAGAACACTAAGCGGTTTCTCAGAAATCTTCTTCCCATATTTCATCGGAAGATATTTCCTTTTTCATAATAGCCCTCTATGGGCTTTAAATATCACTTTGCAAATTCCACAAGAACTGTCTTAGCGAA
>NW_012101986.1:2380-2897 GCF_000951045.1 Mandrillus leucophaeus | reverse complement strand
ATATTTCCTTTGGCCCTATAGTCTTCAAAGGGATCCAAAATATCTGTTCTCAGATTCCACAGAAATAAGGCTAACAAAGAGATCCAGGAAATACAGATGTAACTCTGTGAGTGGAAGTCACACATCACAAAGCAGTATCTCAGAAGACTTCTTTAGAGTTTTTCTCTGAGGATATTTCCTTTTTCACCATAGCCCTGTTCCTCCTTAGCCGTCCATGGGCTTCCTAATATAACTTTGCGAATTCCACAAGAACAGGCTTAGCGAGCGGTTTCTTGAGGGGAAATCTGTAACTCTGATAGATGAATTCAGAGAACACTAAGCAGCTTCTCACAAAGCTTCTTTCCAGATTTCATCGGATGATATTTCCTTTTTCACCATAGACCCCTAAGGGCTTCCAAATATCACTTTGCAAATTCCACAAGAACTGTCTTAGCGAAAGGTTTCTAGAGGGTAAAACTGTAACTCTGTGAGATGATTTCACAGAACACAAAGAAGTTTCTCAGAAAGCTTCTTTCTC
>NW_012101986.1:2033-2330 GCF_000951045.1 Mandrillus leucophaeus | reverse complement strand
ACAAGAACAGGCTTATCGAGCGGCTTCTTGAGGGGAAAGCTGTAACTCTGTGAGATGAATTCACAGAAGACTAAGCAGTTTCTCAGAAGGCTTCTTTCCAGATTTCATCGGAGGATATTTAATTTTTCACCATAGCCCTCTATGGGCTTCCAAATATCACTTTGCGAATTCCACAAGAACAGGCTTAGCGAGCGACTCCTTGAGGTAAAAGCTGTTACTCTGTGAGATGAATTCACAGAACACTAAGCAGTTTCTCAGAAAGCTTCTTTCCAGATTTCATCGGAGGATATTTCCTTT
>NW_012101986.1:1073-1983 GCF_000951045.1 Mandrillus leucophaeus | reverse complement strand
CTAGCAAAGAGATTCACGAAATACCGATGTAACTCTGTGAGGGGACGTCACACATCAGAGAGCAGTTTCTCAGAAAGCTTCTTTCCAGTTTTTCTCTGAGGATATTGCCTTTTTCACCATAGCCCTGTATGGGCTTCGAAATATCACTTTGCGAATTCCACAAGAACAGGTTTAGCGAGCGACTTCTTTAGAGGAAAGCTGCAACTCTGTGAGATGAATTCACAGAACACTAAGCAGTTTCTCAGAAAGCTTCTTTCCACATTTCATCCGAGTATATTTCCTTTTTTACCATAGCCCTCTATGGGCTTCGAAATATCACTTTGCATATTCCAAAAGAACTGTTTAGCGAAAGGCTTCTTGAGGGGAAAGCTGTAACTCTGTGAGATGATTTCACAGAACACAAAGAAGTTTCTCATAAAGCTTCTTTCCAGTTTTTCTCTGAGGATATTGCCTTTTTCACCATAGCCCTCTATGGGCTTCCAAATATCACTTTGCAAATTCCACAAGAACAGGCTTAGCGAGCGGCTTCTTAAGGGGAAAGTTCTAACTCTCTGAGATGAATTCACAGAACACTAAGCAGTTTCTCACCAAGCTTCTTTCCAGATTTCATCGAAGGATATTTCCTTTTTCACCATAGCGCTCTATGGGCTTCCAAATATCACTTTGCAAATTCCAGAAGAACTGTCTTAGCGAAAGGCTTCTTGAGGGTAAAGCTGTAACTCTGTGAGATGATTAGACAGAACACAAAGAAGTTTCTCAGAAAGCTTCTTTCTCTTTCTTATCGGAAGATATTTCCTTTGGCCCTATAGTCTTCAAAGGGATTCGAAATATCTGCTCTCAGATTCCACACAAATAAGGCTACCAAAGAGATCCAGGAAATACAGATGTAACTCGGTGAGTGGAAGTCACA
>NW_012101986.1:280-1023 GCF_000951045.1 Mandrillus leucophaeus | reverse complement strand
TCTCAGATTCCACAGAAAAAAACTAGCAAACAAATCCACGAAATACAGATGTAACTCTGTGAGTGGAAGTCACACATCACAAAGCAGTTTCTCAGAAAGCTCTTTCCAGTTTTTCTCTGAGGATATTTCCTTTTTCACCATAGCCGTCTATAGACTTGCAAATATCACTTTGCGGATTCCACAAGAACAGGCTTAACGAGCGGCTTCTTGAGGGGAATGCTGTACCTCTGTGATATGAATTCACAGAACACTAGGCTGTTTCTCAGAAAGCTTCTTTCCAGATTTCATCGGAGGATATTTCCTTTCACCATAGCCCTCTATGGGCATCCAAATATCACTTTGCAAATTCCAAAATAACTGTCTGAGCGAAAGGCTTCTTGAGGGGAAAGTTGTAACTCTGTGAGATGATTTCACAGAAAACAAAGAGGTTTCTCAGAAAGTTTCTTTCTCCTTGTTATCGGAGGATATTTCCTATGGCCCTATAGTATTCAAAGGGATCCGAAATATTTGATCTCAGATTCCACAGAAATAAACTAGCAAAGAAATCCACGAAATACAGTTGTAACTCTGTGAGTGGAAGTCACACATCACAAAGCAGTTTCTCAGAAAGCTTCTTTCCAGTTTTTCTCGGAGGATATTTTCTTTTTACCATAGCTCTCTTGGGCTTCCAAAGGTCACTTTGCGAATTTCACAAGAACAGGCTTAGCGAGCGGCTTCTTGAGGGGAAAGCTGTAACTCTGTGA
>NW_012101986.1:0-230 GCF_000951045.1 Mandrillus leucophaeus | reverse complement strand
GTGAGTGGAAGTCACACATCACAAAGCAGTTTCTCAGAAAGCTTCTTTACAGTTTTTCTCTGAGGATATTTCCTTTTCCACCGTAGCCATCTATGGGCTTCCAAATATCACTTTGTGAATTCCACAAGAAGAGGCTTAGCGAGCGGCTTCTTGAGGGGATAGCTGTAACTCTGTGAGATGAATTCACAGAACACTAACCATAGACCTCTACGGGCTTCCAAATATCACTT
>NW_012101985.1:26080-27213 GCF_000951045.1 Mandrillus leucophaeus | reverse complement strand
TGTGTGTTAAGAACCCCTTCGATAGTGGTTGCATTTAGTAAGCATTTATTAATCGTTTTCTGCAAATCAGGTATTGGAAATATTTTACCTTTTTAAAAGTCTATTCCCTCTAGAGATTTATGGTATAATGGTAGAGGCCTTATATGAATAATTTTTACAATGTAATAATACAAAATCTAAACTAGATACATTGTTGCTTTGATAATATATTTTATGTATCTCTAAAGACAGACTCTTTTTACATAACTGTAATACCATTACAGTTGACTCTTGAACAATGCAGGGGTTAGGGACACTAACCCGTCCTACCCCACAGGAAAATCTACATACGACTTTTGATTTTCCCAAAACTTACCTGTTTTAATAGCCTACTGTTGACCAGAAGCCTTACCGATAACAGTCAATTAACACTGTTTTGTATGTTACATGTTTTATTCTACTGTGTGCTTTTTTTGTTCTTGGAGCTGGAGCTTCATTCTTGTTACTCAGGCTGGAGTGCAGTGGCAGATCTCGGCTCACTGCAACCTCTACCTCCCGGGTTCAAGCGCTTCTCCCACCTCAGCCTCCTGAGTAGCTGGGATTACAGGCATGGGCCACCACGCCTGGCTAATTTTTTTGTATTTTTAGTAGAGAGGGGGTTTCACCGTGTTGGTCAGGCTGGTCTCGAACTCCTGACCTCAGGCGATCCACCCTCCTCGGCCTCCAAAGTGCTGGGTTTACAGGCGTGAGCCACTGTGCCTGGTCTATACTGTCTTCTTAACAATGAAGTATGCTAGGAAAAACTTATTTTAAAATATTGTGAAGAAGAGAAAATGTTTAGTTTTTATTAAGTAGAAGTGGATCAGCTGGGCCCCGTGGCTCACGCCTGTAATCGGAACACTCTGGGAGACTGAGTCCGGCAGATCGCCTGAGGTCGGCAGTTTGAGACCAGCCTGGCCAACATGGTGAAAACCTATCTCTACTCAAAATACAAAACTTAGCTGGGCGTGGTAGCAGGCGCCTGTAATACCAGCTACTCGGGAAGCTGAGGCAGGAGAATTACTTGAACCTAGGAGGCGGAGGTTGCAGTGAACTGAGATCGCGCCGTTCCACTCTAGCCTGGGCAACAGAGCGAGACTCCATCTCAGAAAAAA
>NW_012101985.1:25656-26030 GCF_000951045.1 Mandrillus leucophaeus | reverse complement strand
TGGGCGACAGAGCGAGACTCCATCTCAGAAAAAATATAAAGTGGATCATCATAAAGGTCTTCCTGTTGAGTAGGCTGAGGAGGAAAATACAGGAGGGCTTGATTTTGCTTTCTCAAGTGGCAGAGGTAGAGGAAGTCGAACGGGATTCAGGAGATGCAGGCACACTTGGTGTAACTTTACGGAAAAACCCTATCTGCTTTGCATTTTCATTTCTCTAAAAATGTTTCTGTATGGTAACAATCCGCCTTCCATTTGCTTTAGTTTCAGTGCTGGTATAATAGAAGGGTCCATTCATAAAAGAAATCCAAAGCAGTGTTAAGTAATCAGAACCCTTCTGCCAAATGGTCTAATGTCAATTTATTTCCTGACGCTGC
>NW_012101985.1:25284-25606 GCF_000951045.1 Mandrillus leucophaeus | reverse complement strand
ACCACCACCCCCAACTTGCGTTGGTTTTTTGAAGTGTTTTGTTGTTGTATAATGCTGGATCATGTGGTTAGCTAATTCTGTGGCTCAGAATTAGTATATCTAAGTAAGGGACCAACCACAGGGCCAAGTAGTGTCTGTTACGTAGGCTTTAAAACATGGGAGAGAAAGAGGAGGTAAGGATAAAGGAAAAGAATGCGTGTGTGTTAAGAACCCCTTCGATAGTGGTGGCATTTAGTAAGCATTTATTAATCGTTTTCTGCAAATCAGGTATTGGAAATAAAGGAAAAGAACATATGTGTGTTAAGAACCCCTTCGATAGTGG
>NW_012101985.1:19872-20754 GCF_000951045.1 Mandrillus leucophaeus | reverse complement strand
GTATGAAATAACAAAAGTAGCAATAGATGTCTATTCCTGATTTTAGCCTAGATCACAGTACTGTTTCATCAGTAAATCAGCTTTTTAAATTATTAATATTTTTAATGGACAAATCATAATTATACATATCTATGGAGTACAGTGGAATGTTTTGAAATATGTAAACAATGGAATGATTAAATCAAACTAATTATTGTATTGCCTTGCCTTAGCATTTTCATGGTGAGACATTTGATATGATACTTATCTTGAAATATTTATTATTATTGACTGTATTCACCCTGCTATGCAATAAATCTCAAAACTTATTCATCCAGTCTATCTGAAACTGTTTGGTCACCAACTCCCCATTCCCTCCCTTCCTACCCCTTTATCCCCCTAAGCCTCTGGTAAGCATCATTATACTCTGTATATCTATGAGTTCAACATTTTTAGTTTCTACGTATAAGCGAGATCATGTAGTATTTCTTTTCTGTGCCTGGCTTATTTCACTTAGTGTAATGTCCTCCGGATTCATCCATGTTGTCACAAATAACCACGGTCACACGCTGAGCAGCCGCAGAGCTGGGACCTGGCCCTGGGTCTCCTGACTCCATGGGCTGTGCGATGTGTACATACAGGATCAGACCTTTCCCTGTTCTCCTAGCTGACCCTTTCCTAGTCCCCCATGCCCCATGTGTGAGCACCCAGCTCACTCTCGTTTCTCCCTCTCCAGAGTGTGGTCCCTGACAGCACGAGTGGGAGAAGGGACAGCAGAGACTGCGGAACCCTCAGCTGCACCTAAGACCTCTGTGTGGTCTAGCTGTGTGTGCTGGGGGAGGCTTTTGGCCACCATTTTCCCCTCTGTAAATGAGACTGATACCTGTGGCATGGAGGGCGGGA
>NW_012101985.1:14059-14449 GCF_000951045.1 Mandrillus leucophaeus | reverse complement strand
CAAAGGCTCAGCCTGCCCCTCAGGAAGGAGCCTGGGCCCAGCCAGACACTCACCAGGACAAGGGCAACTATGGCGAGCAGGAGGCCCAGGATGAGGAGAACCGCGGCATAGCTGGAGATGAAGGCACCCAGCGGGCTGGAGGCTTTGGGGCCAGGAGTACTTAGAGCAGAACAAGAAGGCTATGACCAGGCGTGGCCCCGCCTCCCAGACTTCTGAGAAGGCAGAATCTGCACTCAGAAGGTGGAGTGCAGATCTTGGAGGGCTCCATGAGCAGGGGAGGCAGGCTTCAGATCACGGCATGTGGAGGAGGCAGATGGACAGAGGGAGGAGGCCTGCAGAGGGAAGGAGGTACTGACTGAGGTCTGGGATGGCCGTGTCTACCAAGAGGCC
>NW_012101985.1:9876-11350 GCF_000951045.1 Mandrillus leucophaeus | reverse complement strand
CTCAGTCTCCCTTCCCCCTCATCCCCCTCACAGGGGCTTTGTCCACCAAGGCCCCTGACTGCTAGGGGACCCACACCCACGGCCTCCCTCTTTCTGACTGCTGGCCCTTCCACAGCCTGGATACTTGAGCCCTGGGCAGAGGGGTAGCGATCCCAGGACTGTCTTCGCAAGCAGAGAGGCTGCTTGGCACCAGGCCCTGACTCCTTGGGTTGAGCTCAGCAGCAGGTGTATCACCAAGGCCCCCTGGGCAGAAGGGGCTCAGCTCTGAGGGCCCATCACTTGCCATACCTGCATGTTCCTGCTAGGCATCCACCCTGGGGACCCAGCTTTCCCCCTGCCCCCAGCTGCTGGCAGCCCCATCTTAACTCATCCAGGGTCCTGGAGGCCACGCCAGGAAGCAGCCAGCAGCTGGGAGGAGCACTTGATGTTTCTGCATCTTTTTTTATGGAGCTCCCTTGGGTGGGAGGGGCTATAGACTCAAGGGAGACTGCAGGCCACCCCTTCCCCACTCCCTGGCTGGTTGGGCTTCCAGCTCAGGAGTCTGACTGGAAGGACGGGACTGTCCTGTCACAGAGGCAGGTCTGAGTAGTCCAGGCCCAGTTTTACCCTCCAGCGGGGCGCCTCCCATTCACTTGTCCAGCTGGCTTTGCCCAAAGCACAAGTGATGTCTATGTGGACTGTGTCCCCTGTCCCCAAAGGGAGTCTGACTCCAGTCCTGGCTTGGAACTCAGAGACCTTAGAATTAGAGGCCACATCTGGCAGGGTGGACCAGCATGGCCTGCCCACAGCCAGGGCAAGTACCATGTTGGCAGCCCCAGACCTGACACCACGTTTCCCGTGTCCCCTTCCACTTCCGTCCTGCACATCACCTACACTACGGGCTGTCCCTGATGAATCCAAGCTGTCAGCTTCTGTCAGCTTGGCCACGAAGTCATACCATAAGGAGAACAGTGCAGCCTGAGTTGTGGGCTAAGTGGGAACGGGCCTGGTGTGGGGTGGGGGAAGGTGGGGGTGAGGCAGGTGTCTGGCGCCTCTCTGCTTATCTTCCCTTCTCCCTTGCCCACAAAGGAGGCATCATCTCCATGTCCCTCTGCCACACCGGGGACATAAAATACTGCCCCAGCCCCAGGTCTGTCTTTCCTTGGACATAGCCCACCTACCTTCCTGTGGGACTCAGGGCTTTGTGTTTTCCTGTGGCCCACATGAGAAGCAATTATCCCTGCTCTGCTCAGCTGAGAGAGGACAAACTGAGGCAGAGCAGGGGAACTGCTCTGTCATAGTCTGCCTGTTAATGGCAGAGTCAAGACCAGCCCTTCCCTGATTGTCAGGTCCAGTGGACACCAAGCGTGAAGGCTGTATTAGCCCATTTTGCGTTGCACCAGAGGAACGCCTAAAATTGGTTTATTTATTTATTTTTGAGACAAAGTCTAGCTGTGTCGCCCAGGCTGGAGTACAGTGGCACGATCTCAGGTCA
>NW_012101985.1:6607-9826 GCF_000951045.1 Mandrillus leucophaeus | reverse complement strand
CCCCACCCCACCTCTGTCCCAGCCCTGCAAGTCAGTCCTTGGGGGTCTAGGAGGGAAGAAGCCCCTGGCTGTGTGACCTCGGGCTGGTGCCTGGCCCTCTCTGGCTCTGAGTTCCTGGGAAAGTCAGCACCCAAGGCATGCCCTCCAGTTTAGCACCTTGACAAGAAGGGCAGGGACACTGGGTTCAGGCCCACCCCCCTGGCCCCAAATCCCGTGGCCCCAGCTGGAGGATGAGGAGATGCTGGGCTTGGGTGGGGGAATCTCCTCAGCTTGGCTAAAAGGCTCAAGGTGTCAAAGGCTCAGCCTGCCCCCCAGGAAGGAGCCTGGGCCCAGCCAGACAGTCACCAGGACAAGGGCAACTATGGCGAGCAGGAGGCCCAGGATAAGGAGAACCACAGCATAGCTGGAGATGAAGGTGTCCAGCGGGCTGGAGGCTTTGGGGCCAGGAGTGCCTAGAGCAGAGCAAGAAGGCTATGACCAGGCACGGCCCCGCCTCCCAGACTTCTGAGAAGGCAGAATCTGCACTCAGAAGGTGCTGCGGGACCAGAGAGTGGGGCTAGGAGCATCTTGGAGGGCTCCATGAGCAGGGGAGGCAGACTTCAGATCAGGGCACGTGGAGGAGGCAGATGGACAGAGGGAGGAGGCCTGCAGAGGGAAGGAGGTACTGACTGAGGTCTGGGATGGCCGTGTCTACCAAGAGGCCCTCTGCCTCCCCCAGGGTGTGCAGACACTGGCGCGCACAGTCCCACCTGAGGGCCCGGGCTGGTGCCAGCCTGAAGGTGGCACCCATTCTAGCGATCAGTGGATCTGGACTGGTGGCAGAATCATCACAGACTTCAGGGGCCTGTGCAACCTTGCAGGACTAGGGGAGGTCATCTCTTCCAGCCTCCTGCCCTCAACCCCAGAACCCTGGTCTGAGCCCTGGGTCACCCAGAGCCACCCCAGACCCCCTAGAATTCCTCTACCACCACTTGGTCAAAGTTCTGCAGAGGTCTGAGGATGAGGGTCAGCTGGGGGGTCAGGAGAGGATGAAGAAGGTCACAGCTCTACCAAACCAAGCCTTATTTCTTGTGGCCCCTGGCCTACTCCTCTGGTGCCAACCTCCGGCTGGCCCAGCCCTGCAGAGTAGGTGCTCAAAGGCATCAGTAGCAGTTTGTCTCATGCTGGTCTCCCCCGAGGTCCCCCTCTGGAGCCCAGTACCACAGATCTCAGGGTGAGGGGTACAGCTCAGTCTCCCTTCCCCCTCATCCCCCTCACAGGGGCTTTGTCCACCAAGGCCCCTGACTGCT
Source organism: Mandrillus leucophaeus (assembly GCF_000951045.1). Classification (NCBI taxonomy): domain Eukaryota; kingdom Metazoa; phylum Chordata; class Mammalia; order Primates; family Cercopithecidae; genus Mandrillus; species Mandrillus leucophaeus. The sequence continues at coordinate 8,537 of NW_012101985.1, read as the reverse complement.
AGGGGACCCACACCCACGGCCTCCCTCTTTCTGACTGCTGGCCCTTCCACAGCCTGGATACTTGAGCCCTGGGCAGAGGGGTAACGATCCCAGGACTGTCTTCGCAAGCAGAGAGGCTGCTTGGCACCAGGCCCTGACTCCTTGGGTTGAGCTCAGCAGCAGGTGTGTCACCAAGGCCCCCTGGGCAGAAGGGGCTCAGCTCTGAGGGCCCATCACTTGCCATACCTGCATGTTCCTGCTAGGCATCCACCCTGGGGACCCAGCTTTCCCCCTGCCCCCAGCTGCTGGCAGCCCCATCTTAACTCATCCAGGGTCCTGGAGGCCACGCCAGGAAGCAGCCAGCAGCTGGGAGGAGCACTTGATGTTTCTGCATCTTTTTTTATGGAGCTCCCTTGGGTGGGAGGGGCTATAGACTCAAGGGAGACTGCAGGCCACCCCTTCCCCACTCCCTGGCTGGGTGGGCTTCCAGCTCAGGAGTCTGACTGGAAGGACGGGACCGTCCTGTCACAGAGGCAGGTCTGAGTAGTCCAGGCCCAGTTTTACCCTCCAGCGGGGCCCCTCCCATTCATTTGTCCAGCTGGCATTGCCCAAAGCACAAGTGATGTCTATGTGGACTGTGTCCCCTGTCCCCAAAGGGAGTCTGGCTCCAGTCCTGGCTTGGAACTCGGAGACCTTAGTATCAGAGGCCACATCTGACAGGGTGGACCAGCATTGTCTGCCCACAGCCAGGGCAAGTACCATGTTGGCAGCCCCAGACCTGACACCACGGTTTCCATGTCCTCACCCACTTCCGTCCTGCACATCACCTACACTACATGCTGTCCCTGATGAATCCAAGCTGTCAGCTTCTGTCAGCTTGGCCACGACCCTGACCATAAGGAGAACAGTGCAGCCTGAGTTGGGGGCTAAGTGGGAATGGGCCTGGTGTGGGGTGGGGGAAGGTGGGGGTGAGGCAGGTGTCTGGAGCCCCTCTGCTTATCTTCCCTTCTCCCTTGCCCACGAAGGAGGCATCTTCTTCATGTCCCTCTGCCACCCTGGGAACATAAAATACTGCCCCAGCCCCAGGTCTGTCTTTCCTTGGACGTAGCCCACCTACCTTCCTGTGGGACTCAGGGCTTTGTTTTGTCCTGTGGCCCACATGAGAGGCAATTATCCCTGCTCTGCTCAGCTGAGAGAACAAACTGAGGCAAAGCAGGAGAACAACTCAGTCATAGTCTGCCTGTTAATGGCAGAGTCAAGACCAGCCCTTCCCTGATTGTCAGGTCCAGAGGACACCAAGCGTGAGGGCTGTATTAGCCCATTTTGCGTTGCACTAGAGGAATACCTGAAACTGGTTTATTTATTTATTTTTGAGAGGAAGTCTACTTCTGTCGCCCAGGCTGGAGTACAGTGGCACAATCTCAGGTCACTGCAACCTCTGCCTCCTGGGTTCAGGCTATTCTTCTGCCTCCGCCTCCCGAGTAACTGGAATTATAGCTATGCACCACCATGACTGGCTAATTTTTTGTATCTTTAGTAGAGACAGAGTTTTGAGATGGAGTTTCATTCTTGTGACCCAGGCTAGAGTGCAATGGCGTGATCTCGGCTCACTCCAACCTCTGCCTCCCAGGTTCAAGCAATTTTCATGTGTCAGCCTCCAAAGTAGGTTGGATTACAGGCATATACCTCCATGCCTGGCTAATTTTGTATTTTTAGTAGAGACAGGGTTTCACCAGGTTGGCCAGGCTGGTCTTGTACTCCTGACCTCAAGTGATTCACTCGCCTCGGCCTCTCAAAATGCTGGGATTACAGGAGTGAGCACCACTCCTGGCCCTGAGACAGGGTAATTTATAAAAGAGGTTTATTTGCCTCACAGTTCTGCAGGCTGTACAAGCATCTGCTAGGCTTCTCGTGAAGCCTCAGGAAGCTTTTACTCCTGGCGGGAGGCAAA
>NW_012101985.1:3247-5688 GCF_000951045.1 Mandrillus leucophaeus | reverse complement strand
TTTCAACATGAGATGTGGATGGGACAAGTATCCAAACTATGTCAGAGGCCTCCCCCTCCCTCTCATCAGAGTCTTCTGTCCTCAGTTCAGGTGCATGCTGGCCTCCATGCCTGGCTTCCTAGGAAGTCAACTTGGCTCCAAGGGGTTGGGCGGGGCCACTAGGCTGAGGGTTGGAGCCCTACCTCTCCTAGTCCCAGCCTAGGTCTCTATCACTGACTTAGCTTGCTGCATTCTCTCCACACCTGCTCCCTGCAGCCCAGGGGTCAGTCTGGGTGCAGGCCTGGGTAGAGGTCCAGGAGCAGATTCTGCCCCCCAGCTCATACCTCCTGTGCACCATGGCAACCAAAATGCACCAGCATGGCCAGGAGCACTGGCTTGTCCCTGTAATCCCAGTGTTTTGGGAGGCTGAATGGGAAAGCGCTTGAGACCAACCTGGGCAACACAGCGAGACCTTGTCTCTACAAAAAATAAAACTAGGCATGGTGGCATGTGCCTATAGTCCCAGGTGCTCAGGAGGCTGAGGTGGGAAGATTGCATGAACCCAGGAGGTCAAGGTTGCAGTGAGCTATGATTGAACCACCACACTCCAGCCTGGGCAACAGAGCAAGACCCTGTCTCTAAAACAAGAAACAAAGTGCACCAGTGTGTGGATACCAGCTTCTCCTGGTGTGTGGACCTGACCTCACTACTTGGCTCCGTCTGTGAGTGGGAGACTGCCTCCTGTCTTCCAGAACATTCCTGACACTACACCTGTGTCCCTCCTGCATTCTCTGGTGGGCTTTGTGAGAGGGCCTGTCACCTACCTCTTTGGCTGCCCTAAGACCCAGCTCAAACCTTCCCTGTCCCTGAGAACCTTTTCCTGAACAGTCTTTCCCTGAGCCACAGGCCCCCTCATTTCAGAGCTTTTGGTAGCGTGAGTACAAGGATCAACTCTCTGCTACCAGCCTGAGAGGAACTGTCCCTAGGGTTGGGTCTCTGGATGGCATGTGAGGGTCTGCACCAGGACCCACATACTTGTAACCTGAAGGGTAGGCCCTTGGCTGCCCCGGCTTCACAGATCCCCATCTAGCCTGACCTTCTGGGACACGCCTGACCCCTGCATCTTTTGGTCTTGGTCCCTACTGGGAACTCTGGTTACCCTGGCTTACCTACTTTGACTCCAGAGGTAATGCAGACATTCCCCATGAGACAGAGTTACAACTGAGACTAAAGTAGGGGTACCTGGCTCAGGGTCACCATGGCCATGCAGAGCTCAGATCCTGGCACTGTTCAACCTCCGCCTCCTGAGTTCAAGTGATTCTCCTGCCTCAGACTCCTGAGTAGCTGGGACTACAGGCGCATGCCGCTACGCCTGGCTAATTTTTTGTAGTTTTAGTAGAGATGGGGTTTCACTGTGTTAGCTAGGATGGTCTCGATCTCCTGACCTCGTGATCCACCCACCTCAGCCTTTCAGTGTTGAGATTACAGGTGTGAGCCACCGTGCCTGGCCTCCCCAACACCCTTCTAGCCCTGGTGCCCTACAGGGTCTACCTTAGAGCACCTGGAGCCCAAGAAGCTGCCCCTCACATTTATGATCCCTGGGACCCACTCCCTGATCATGATGAAGGTGGACCAAAACCCGCTGAGGTGCCTGACAGAGCAGGGTCAGCCTCTGCCTCCCACGGCCTCTCTGATGGGGAGGATGTTATCTCAGCAGCATGAGCTGGGAACAGAATTGGGAAGATGGGAGGTTTTCACTCTGGGTAGCTCTGGGCACCAGGGTGGAGCCCTGTTAACCTGGCCCTTCCCCTGTGGCTCTCCTTGGCCCCAGGCAAAGAAAGGGACAGAGTGGGACCTGGGTTCTTTCTCACCCAGCTGCAACTCCCCCTCCCCCCGTCCCTTCCACCAGGTGACAGAGAACCTGGCGGGCAGGCTGTGCCCCATAGAAGAGTTCCATTTCCTTCTGGTGAGGGATGGGAACCAGCCTGGGGAGGGAGGGATGAGGGGACAGGGGGCTCTCCCAGCCCTGCCTCACATTTGAAGGATGGCATCTGGGCGGCAGCATGGTTTAGGTTAGACAAGGTGGCCCCTAGGTTTATAGCCTGGCCTCGGGCAGGATGCTGCCATGCCACCTTTTCTTCTGCACGTCCTGACCTGGCACCCTACCTAGTTAAAGATCCTCAGGCCTCCTGCTCCCTGGGCATTGCCCCCGCTCCCTGCCCAGGCACAGCTGTTCTTGTCCTGGACTAATCTTCAGAGATTCTTGTCCAGCCCACAGCTTTGCTGGACATCTCAGGCTGGGCCAGGCCCCCTGCCCAGCACTAACATCTCTTTGTGAGTCTCAACCAGACTGAGCTGCAGCTTCAGGGTCAGGGTAGGCGCTGACTTAATTGATGTGACCCAGGACAGGGGGTTTATTGATGGTGTCACATCTGCTTAAGTTTTTGGCCTGTATTATCTCT
>NW_012101985.1:2174-3106 GCF_000951045.1 Mandrillus leucophaeus | reverse complement strand
AGAAGGCTGAGTGCAGAGCCAGGCCTGGGCAGATGTTCCACAGGGGCTGCAGGAGCTGACAGCCCTGACCACCCAGCCCGTGGCCATCCATTCCCTTTCACTATGGCTGGCCCCTCGTCCACCACCCTTCCAGGGGCCAGGCCTGGGCCCAAACTGACTTTTGCCTGCCCCTGGTCCTTCTCGTGTTCTTGGCTGAGCATGATGGTGTTGCCCATTTCCTTGATTATCCTCAATTAGAGGTTTATAGAGCCACGTGGGGACATCACATCTCCTGTCTACCAGGCCCTCACCAGAGACAGGACTGCCTTGGGCCGGGCCTGGGATAGTCAGGGATCACACTTACCTGTTGGGATCTAGCTTCAGCGGCTTCAATCTGGGCAATGGTCTGATGGGCGGCTGCCCCTTCTCTGCATGAGGGAGGCGGGAGAGGAAGGTCAGGCAGGAGATCTGCTTCCTGTCAACCTGAGGCTGGTTGGAAGCAGGGTGCCCACCTGTGCCTGTCTCACCTTGCTGCAGGTGCATCGGAGGCTGAACCCCTCTCCCATCCAGCTTGGTGGCCATCTGGCTGATCCACTCTTCCAGGTGGACCCTCTCTCCTTACGTGGTTCAGGTCCCATTGCACCACCTCCAGACAGGCCATGCTAGCCCCAGGGCCTCCCTTCCCTACTACTCATCCCCCAACCCCAGGTATGTGCCACCTCCCTAAAGCCTGCTGTGTTCACCAACTGTGTTTGAACTCTGTCTCTGTGCAAGGCCTCATGCAAAGCCTGAAGCAGCCTGGCTCGTAGAGGGCCAGGAGGCCAAAGCTTGAAGAGAGAGTGACGGTCTCCCAGAGCCCACTCGGTCAGCCTCAGCCCCAGGACTGTGTCCATGCTGGTCCTAGCTCCAGTGATCCAGTTGTTTCCTGAGACGCCTGTAAGGGCTCCTGTGGT
>NW_012101985.1:0-1454 GCF_000951045.1 Mandrillus leucophaeus | reverse complement strand
TCTCAGCAGCCCCCATTCCCACTCTGACCCCTTTTCAGTCTTCCTCCTCTTTTGGGCTCTACCCTGGGACCCTCCCAGCTCCTCACACCAGATGACGGTCTAAATATCTAGAAATCAATATTTTAAATACCAACTTTGGATTGCTTCCTGACTTTTCCATACCCCCAAAGGGCCAGCGTTTCTCTTAGGACTGACAGTCTCTCCAGCCCTACTAGGCTGGATGAGGCAGGCATAAGGGTGTCCCTTTACCAGCCCTCTTTGAGGAAGGCTTCCATCACCTTCCTGTGACCTGGCAACAGGACCACACTTCGGTGGCAGGAGGGGCAGCCCCAGCTGTGCCTAAGTCCTCTGTGTGGTCTAGCTGTGTGTGCTGAGGGGGGTCTTGGCCACCATTTCCTCCTCTGTAAATGAGACCCATACCTGTGGCATGGAGGGCGGGAGGCTGGTGTGAGTGCCAACCACTTGGAGCAGGGCCCTGAGTGAGCACGGATGTGGGAGCAGGGGTGTTCCTCGACTTTATGCACCTTGGGGATGGGAGCGGGGCTCTCTGCGTGGGTTGACAAGGCATTGCTTTCCCCCACCCCACCTCTGTCCCAGCCCTGCAAGTCTGGTCCTTGGGGGTGTAGGAGGAAAGAAGTCCCTGGCTGTGAGTCCTCGAGATGGACCCTGGCCTTCCCTGGCTCTGAGTTCCTGGGAAAGTCGGTGGTGTTGGAACTCTGGATTCATTCCTCAGCGTTGAGGCACTGTCTGTGGAAGCCGTGGGACAAGGTGAAGGTGGGGAGAGGAGAGGCTTGGAGTTTGGGTTTCAGCAGAGGGATCAGCAGCGTGAGGGGTCGCCTGTGTGTAGAGGAAAGGGAGTGAAGGCCAGGAGTGAGGAATGAGTCTGAGTGCACCCAGGATGGTGCTGCGTCTCCTCCCACATCCACCTGGCCCCAGGGAAGGGAGAAGAAAGGCTACGAGACAAAGGGGAAACTGAGTTGGGTCCATACATATCCTTCCAGGACCTGGAGGTGCCACTGTCTGGCCCTCAGGCAGTGGGAAGTAGGGGAAGGAAGATTCCCTCCCCACACCACCTGTTCTCTGTCCCAGGTCTCCTGGCCCCCTGTGCACCTAAGTTCAGTCTCTGTCGGCCCCCAGCATCATTTCTAGGGTTGGTGGGAGGCAGCTGGAAAGAGTTTAGGGGTAGGTGGGGCCTGTTTGGGGGAGTCTGCTTGACTGCTTGGGCCACTGCCCACAGTAGTGGGGACCTTTTCTGGCACACTGACTGCACCACCCAGGCGCTGCCAGTAACAGCCCCCAGGGAGTGTTTGCAGAAGGCCTTGGTGGGTGGTGGGGGTGGACCCCACCCAGAATAAACACCTGGGGTGGAGTCAGGGAGAACAGCCCTCCACTTACCTGTCTGGAGGGTCCTCTGTACCACACTGTGCGTGTCTACGCTCCGAGGCTGAACACAC
>NW_012101984.1:20606-21615 GCF_000951045.1 Mandrillus leucophaeus | reverse complement strand
GATCCCTTTGAAGACTATAAGGCCAAAGGAAAATATCCTCCAATAGCAAAGAGAAAGAAGCCTTCTGAGAAACTTCATTGTGTTCTTTGAAATCATCTCACAGAGTTACAGCTTTCCCCTCAAGAAGCCTTTCGCTAAGACCCTTCTTGTGGAATTTGCAAAGGGATATTTGGTAGCCCATAGAGGGCTATGGTGAAAAAGAAAATATCGTCAGATGGAATCTGGAAAGAAGCTTTCTGGGAAACTGCTTAATGTTCTGTTAATTCATCTAACATAGTTACAGCTTTCCCCTCAAGAAGCCACTCGCTAAGCCTGTTCTTGTGGAATTCGCAAAGTGATATTTGGAAGCCCACAGAGGGCTGTGGTGAAAAAGAAAATATCCTCAGAGAAAAACTGGAAAGACGCTTTCTGAGAAACTGCTTTGTTACGTGTGACTTCCTCTCACAGAGTTACATCTGTATTTCGTGGACCTCTTTGCTAGCCACACTCCTCCGTAATTTGAGAACAGATATTTCAGATCCTTTAGAATAATATAGGGTCAAAGGAACTATCCTCCGATAACAAAGAGAAAGAAGCTTTCAGAGAAACTTCTTTGTTTTCTCTGAAATCATCTCACAGGGTTACAGTTTTCCCCTCAAGAAGCCGTTCGCTAAGACTGTTCTTGTGGATATTGCAAGGTGATATTTGGAAGCCCATAGAGGGTTAGGGTTAAAAAGGAAATATCCTCCGATGAAATCTGGAAATAAGCTTTCTGAGAAACTGCTTAGTGTTCTGTTAATTCATCTCACAGAGTTACAGCTTTCCCCTCGAGAAGCCACACGCTAAGCATGTACTTGTGGAATTCACAAAGTGATATTTGGAGGCCCCTAGAGGGCAATGGTGATAGAGAAAATATCCTCAGAGAAAAACTGGAAAGAAGCTTTCAGAGAAACTGCTTTGTGATGTGTGACTTTCACTGACAGAGTTACATCTGTTTTTCGTGGATCTCTTTGCTAGCCTTTTTTCTGTG
>NW_012101984.1:17223-18870 GCF_000951045.1 Mandrillus leucophaeus | reverse complement strand
GTGACTTCCACTCACAGAGATACAGCTGTATTTCGTGTATCTGTTTGCTAGCCTTATATCTGTGGAATCTGAGAACGGATATTTCGGATCCCTTTGAAGACTATAGGCCCAAAGGAAATATCCTCCGAAAAGGAAGATATAGAAGCTTTCTGAGAATCTCCTCTGTGTTCTGTGAAATCATCTCACCGAGTTACAGCTTTCCCCGAAAGCAACCTTCCGCTAAGACTGTTCTTGTGGAATTTCAATGTAATATTTGGAAGCCCAAGGAGGGCAATGGTGAATAAGGAAATATCTTCCGATGAAAATTGAAAGAAGCTTTCTGAGAAACTGCTTAGTGTTCTGCTAATTCATCTCACAGAATTACAGCTTTTCTCTCAAGAAGCCGTTCGCTACGCCTGTTCTTTTGGAATTTCCAGAGGGATATTTGGAAGCCCATAGTGGGCTATGGTGAAAAAGAAAATATTCTCAGAGAAAAACTGGAAAGAAGCTTTCTGAGACACTGCTTTGTGATGTGTGACTTCCAATCACAGTGTTATAGCTGTATTTCGTGGATCTGTTTGCTAGCCCTATTTGTGTGGAATCTCAGCACGGATATTTCGGATCCCTCTGAAGGCTATAGGGCCAGTGGAAACATCCTCCGATAACAAAGAGAAGGAAGCTTTCTGAGAAACTCCTTTGTGATCTGTGAAATCATCTCAAAGAGTTACAGCTTTCCCCTCAAGAAGGCTTTCGCTAAGACTGTTCTTGTGAAATTATCAAAGTGATATTTGGAAGCCCCTGGAGGGCTACGGTGGGAAAGGAAATATCCTTCGATGAAAACTGGAAAGAAGCTTTCTGAGAAACTGCTTCATGTTCTGTTTATTAATCTCACAGAGTTGCAGCTTTCCTCTCAAGAAGCCGCTCGCTAAGCCTGTTCTTGTGGAATTTCCAAAGTGATATTTAGAAGCCCATAGTGGGCTATGGTGAAAAAGAAAATATCCTCAGAGAAAAACTGGAAAGAAGCTTTCTGAGAAACTGCTTTGTGACGTGTGACCTCCACTCACAGAGTTACAGCTGTTTTTCGTGGATCTGATTGCTAGCCTTATTTTTCGGGTATCTAAGTACGGATATTTCCGATCCCTTTCAAGACTATAGGGCCAAATGAAATATCCTGCGATAACAAAGAGAAAGAAGCTTTCTGAGAAACTCCTTTGTGTTCTTGAAATCATCTCACAGAGTTACAGCTTTCCCCTCAAGAAACCTTTCGCTAAGACTGCTCTTGAGGAATTTGCAATGGTATATTTGGAAGCCCATGGAGGGCTATGGTGAAAACCTAAATATCCTCCGATGAAAACTGGAAAGAAGCTTTCTGAGAACCTGCTTAGTGTTCTGTTAATTAATCTCACAGAGTTACAGCTTTTCCCTCAGGAAGCCGTTCCCTAAGCCTGTTCTTGTGGAATTTGCAAAGTGATATTTGGAAGCCCATAGAGGACTATGGTGAAAAAGAAATTATCCTCAGAGAAAACCTGGAAAGAAGCTTTCTGAGAAACGGCTTTGTGATGTGTGACTTCCAATCACAGAGTTACATCTGTATTTCGTGGATCTGTTTGCTAGCCTTATTTCTGGGGAATCTGAGAACCTATATTTCGGAAAACTTTGAGGACTATA
>NW_012101984.1:16660-17173 GCF_000951045.1 Mandrillus leucophaeus | reverse complement strand
AAGCCTTTCGCTAAGACAGTTCTTGTGGAATTTGGAAAGTGATATTTGGAAGCCCATGGAGGGCTATGGTGAATAAGGATATATCCTCCGATGAAAAGTGGAAAGAAGCTTTCTGAGAAACTGCTTAGTGTTCTGTTAATTCATCTCACAGAGTTACAGCTTTCCACTCAGGAAGCCGTTTGCTAAGCCTGTTCTTGTGGAATTTGCAAGGAGATATTTGGTAGCCCATAGATTGCTATGGTGAAAAAGAAATTATCCTCAGAGAAAACCTGGAAAGAAGCTTTCTGAGAAACGTCTTTGTGATGTGTGACTTCCAATCACAGAGTTACAGCTGTATTTCGTGGATCTGTTTGCTAGCCTTATTTCTGGGGAATCTGAGAACGTATGTTTTGGAAACCTTTGAGGATTATAGGGCCAAAGGAAATATCGTCCCATAACAAAGAGAAAGAAGCTTTCTGAGAAACTCCTTTGTGTTCTGTGAAATCATCTCACAGAGTTACAGCTTTCCCCTCA
>NW_012101984.1:10705-12395 GCF_000951045.1 Mandrillus leucophaeus | reverse complement strand
GTGTTCTGTTAATTCATTTCACAGAGTTACAGCTTTCCCCTCAAGAAGCCGCTCGCTAAGCCTGTTCTTGTGGAATTCGCAAAGTGATATTTGGAAGCCCACAGAGCGCTACGATGAAAAAGAAAATATCCTCAGAGAAAAACTGGAAAGAAGCTTTCTGAGAAACTGCTTTGTAATGTGTGACTTCCACTCACAGAGTTACAGCTGTGTTTCGTGGATCTGTATGCAGCCTTATTTCTGAGTAATCTGAGAACCGATATTTCGGATCAGTTTGAAGACTATAGGGCCAAAGGAAATATCCTCCGATAACAAAGAGAAAGAAGCTTTCTGAGAAACTCCCTTGTGTTCTCTGAAATCATCTCCCAGTGTTTACAGCTTTCCCCTCAAGAAGTCCTTCACTAAGACTGTTGTTGTGGAATTTGCAAAGTTATATTTGGAATGCCATGGAGGGCTATGGTGAAAAAGGAAATATCCTCTGATGAAAACTGGAGAGAAGCTTTCTGAGAAACTGCTTAGTGTTCTGTTAATTCATCTCACAGAGATACAGGTTGGCCGTCAGGAAGCCGTTTGCTAAGCCTGTTCTTGTGGAATTTGCAAAGTGATATTTGGAACACCATAGAGGGCTATGGTGAAAAAGAAAATATCCCAAGAGAAGAACTGGAAAGAAGCTTTCTGAGAAACTGCTTTGTGATGTGTGACTTCCACTCATAGAGTTACAGCTGAATTTCGTGCATCTGTTTGCTAGCATTATTTCTGGGAAATCTGAGAACGAATAATTCGGATCCCTTTGAAGACAATAGGGCCAAAGTAAATAACCTCCGATAACAAATAGAAAGAAGCTTTCTGAGAAAGTCCCTTGAGTTCTGAGAAATAAACTCACAGAGTTACAGCATTCCCCTCAAGAAGCCTTTCGCTAAGACTGTTCTTGTGGAATAATCAAAGTGATATTTGGAAGCCCATGGAGGGCTAAGGTGAAAAAGGAAATATTCTCCGATGAAAACTGGAAAGAAGCTTTCTTAGAAACTGCTTAGTGTTTTGTTAATTCATCTCACAGAGTTACAGCTTTTTCATCAAGAAGCCGTTCGCTAAGCCTGTTCTTGTGGAATTTGCAAAGTGATATTTGGAAGCCCAGAGAGGGCTATGGTGAAAAAGAAAATATCCTCAGAGAAAAACTGGAAAGAAGCTTTCTGAGTAACTGCTTTGTGATGTGTGACTTACACTCACAGAGTTACAGCTGTATTTCGTGGAACTCTTTGCTAGCCTTATTTTTGGAGAATCTGAGAACGGATATTTCGCATTCCTCTGAAGACTATAGGGCCAAAGGAAATTTCCGCCGATAAGAAAGAGAAAGAAGCTTTCTGAGAAACTTCTTTGTGTTCTGTGAAATCATCTCACCGAGTTACAGCTTTCCCCTACAGAAGCCTTTCGCTAAGACTGTTCTTCTGGTATTTCAAAAGTGATATTTGTAAGCCCATGGAGAGCTGTGGAGAAAAAGGAAATATCCTCCCATGACAACTGGAAAGAAGCTTTCTGAGAAACTGCTTAGTGTTCTGTTAATTCATTTCACAGAGTTACAGCTTTCCCCCCAAGAAGCCGTTTGCTAAGCCTGTTCTTGTGGAATTTGCCAAGTGATATTTTCAAGACCATAGAGGGCAATGGTGAAAAAGAAAATATCCTCAGAAAAAAACTG
>NW_012101984.1:7632-9213 GCF_000951045.1 Mandrillus leucophaeus | reverse complement strand
CCTGTTCTTGTGAAATTTGCAAACCGATATTTGGAAGCCCACAGAGGGCTACGGTGAAAAAGAAAATATCCTCAGAGGAAAACTTTAAAGAAGTTTTCTGAAAAACTGCTTTATGATGTGTGACATCCACTCACAGAGTTACAGCTGTATTTCGTGTATCTGTTTGCTAGCCTTATTTCTTGGGAATCTGACAACGGATATTTCGGATCCCGTTGAAAACTAGAGGGTAAAAGGAAGTAACCTCCGATAACAAAGAGAAAGAACTTTCTGAGAAACTACTTTGTGTTCTATGAAATCATCTCACAGAACTACAGCTTTCCCCTCATGAAGCCTTTCGCTAAGACTGTACTTGCGGAATTTTCAAGGTGATATTTGAAAACCCATGGAGGTCTATGGTGAAATAGGAAATATCCTCCGATGAAAACTGGAAAGAAGCTTTCCCAGAAACTACTTAGTGTTCTGTTAATTCATCTCACAGAGTTTCAGCTTTCTCCTCAAGAAGCCGTTCGCTAACCCTGTTCATGTGCAATGTGCAAAGTGATATTTGGAAGCCCAGAGAGGGCTATGGTGAAAAAGAAAATATCCTCAGAGAAAAGCTGGAAAGAAGATTTGTGAGAAACTGCTTTGTGATGTGTGACTTCCACTCACAGAGTTACAGCTGAATTTCTTGGATCTGTTTGCTAGCCTTTTTTCTGTGGAATCTGAGACCGGATATATCGGATCCCTTTGAAGCAATAGGGCCAAAGGAAATATCCTCCGATAACAAAGACAAAGAAGCTTTCTGAGAAACTCCTTTGTATTCTCTGAAATCATCTCATAGAGTTACAGCTTTCCCCTCAAGAAGCCTTTCGCTAAGACTGTTATTGTGGAATTTGCAAAGTGATATTTGGAAGCCCATTGAGGGCTATGGTGGGAAAGGAAATATCCTCAGAGAAAAACTGGAAAGAAGCTTTCTGAGAATCTGCTTTATGACGTGTGACTTCCACTCACAGAGTTACAGCTGTATTTCGTGGATCTGTTTGCTACCCTGAATTCTGTGGAATCTGAGAACGGATATTTCGGATCCTTTGTAGACTGTAAGGTCACAGGAAATATTCTCCGATAGCAAAGAGAAAGAAGTTTTTGAGAAATTCCTTTGTGTTCCGTGAAATCATCTAACAGAGTTACAGCTTTCCTCTCAAGAAGCCTTTCGCTAAGCCTGTTCTTGTGGAATTTGCAATTTGATATTTGTAAGCCAATGAAGGGCTATGGTGAAAAAGGAAATATCCTCTGATTAAAACTGGAAAGAAGCTTTCTGAGAAACTACTTAGTGTTCTCTTAATCCATCTCACAGTGTTACAACTTTCCCCTCAAAAAGCCGTTCGCTTAGCCTGTTTTTGTGGAATTTGCAAAGTGATATTTGGAAGCCCCTAGAGGATTATGGTGAAAAAGAAAATATCCTCAAAGAAAAACTGGAAAGAAGTTTTCTGAGAAACTGATTTGTGATGTGTGACTTCCACTCACAGAGTTTCAACTCTATTTTGTGGATCTTTTCGCTAGCCTTATTTCTGTGGAATCTGAGAAAGGATATTTCAGATCCTT
>NW_012101984.1:6412-7450 GCF_000951045.1 Mandrillus leucophaeus | reverse complement strand
GATGAAAACTGGAAAGAAGCTTTATGAGAAACTGCTTACTGTTCTGTTTATTCATCTCACAGAGTTACAACTTTCCCCTCAAGAAGCCTTTCGCTAAGCCTGTTCTTGTGGAATTTGCAAAGTGATATTTGGAAGCCCATAGAGGTCTATGGAGAAAAAGAAAGTATCCTCAGAGAAAAAGTGGAAAGAAGCTTTCTGAGAAACAGCTTTGTGATGTGTGACTTCCACTCACCGGGTTACAGCTGTATTTCGTGGATCTGTTTGCTAGCCTTATTTCTGTGGAATCTGAGAACGGATATTTCGGATCCCTTTCAAGACTATAGGGCCAAAGGAAATATCCTCCGATGACAAAGAGAAAGAAGCTTTCTGAGAAACTCCTTTGTGTTCTTTGAAATCTTCTCACAGAGTTACAGCTTCCCCCTCAAGAAGCCTTTCGCTAAACCTGTTCTTGTGGAATTTGCAAAGTGATATTTGGAAGCCTATTGAGGGCTATGGTGAAAAAGAAAATATCCTCAGAGAAAAACTGGAAAGAAGCTGTCTGAGAAACTGCTTTGTGATGTGTGACTTCCACTCACATGGTTACTGCTGTATTTCTTGAATCTGTTTGCTACCCTTATTTCTTTGCCATCTGAGAACGGATATTTCGGATCCCTTTGAACACTATAGGTCCAAAGGAAGTATCCTCCGATAACAAGGAGAAAATAGCTTTCTGAGAAACTCCTTTGTGTTCTGTGAAATCATCTCACAGAGTTACAGCTGTCCCCTCAAGAAGCTTTTCGCTAGGACTGTTCTTGTGGAATTTGCAAAGTCATATTTTAAAGGCCATGGATGGCTAAAGTGAAAAAGGAAATATCCTCCGATGAAAACTGGGAAGAATCTCTCCGAGAAACTGCTTAGTGTTCTGTTAATTCATCTCACAGAGTTAGAGCTTTCCTCTCAAGAAGCCATTCGCTAAGCCTTTTCTTGTGGAATTTGTAAAGTGATATTTGGAAGCCCACAGAGGGCTATGGTGAAAAAGAAAATATCCTCAGAGAAAAA
>NW_012101984.1:5575-6281 GCF_000951045.1 Mandrillus leucophaeus | reverse complement strand
AGGGCCAAAGGAAATATCCTCCGATAACAAAGAGAAAGAAGCTTTCTGAGAAACTCCTTCGTGTTCTTTGAAATCATCTCACAGAGTTACAGCTTCCCGTTCAAGGAGCCTTTCGCTAAGCCTCTTCTTGTGGAATTTGCAAAGTGATAAATGGAAGCCCATGGAGTGCTATGGTGAAAAAGGAAATATCCTCCGATGAAAACTGGAAAGAAGCTTTGTGAAAAACTGCTTAGTGTTCTGTTAATTCATCTCACAGAATTACAGCCTTCTCTCAAGTAGCCGTTCGCTGAGCCTCTTCTTGTGGAATTTGCAAAGTGATATTTGGAAGCCCATAGTGGGCTATGGTTTAAAGAAAATATCCTCAGAGAAAAACTGGAACGAAGCTTTCTGAGGAACTGCTTTGTGATGTGTGACTTTCACTCACAGGGTTACAGCTGTATTTCGTGGATCTGTTTGTAGGCCTTATTTCGGGGGAATCTGAGAACGGATAGTTCGGATCCCTTTAAAGACTATTGGGACAAAAGTAATATCCTCCGATAACAAAGAGAAAGAAGCTTTCTGAGAAACCTCTCAGTGTTCTGTGAAATCATCTCACAGAATTACAGCTTCCTCCTTAAGAAGGCTTTCGTTAAGACAGTTCTTGTGGAATTTACAAAGTGATATTTGAAAACCCATGGAGGGCTATGGAGAAAAAGGAAATATCCTC
>NW_012101984.1:5113-5525 GCF_000951045.1 Mandrillus leucophaeus | reverse complement strand
GATATTTCGGATCCCTTTGAAGACTATAGGACCAAAGGAAATATCCTCCGATAACAAAAGGAAAGAAGCTTTCTGTGAAATTCCTTTGTGTTCTGTGAAATCATCTCACAGCGTTACAGCTTTTCCCTCAAAAAGCCTTTCGCTAACACTGTTCTTGTGGAATTTGGAAGCCCATGCAGGGCTATGGTGAAAAAGGAAATATCCTCCGATGAAAACTGGAAAGAATCTTCCTGAGGAACTGCTTAGTGTTCTGTGAAATCATCTCACAAACTTACAGCTTTCCCATCAAGAAGTCGTTGGCTAATCCTGTTCTTGTGTAATTTGCAAAGTGATTCTTGGAAACCCCTAGAGGGCTACGGTGAAAAAGAAAATATCCTCAGAGAAAAACTGGAAAGAAGCTTTCTGAGAAACT
>NW_012101984.1:3078-4760 GCF_000951045.1 Mandrillus leucophaeus | reverse complement strand
GCAAAGTGATATTTGGACGTCCATGGAGGGCTATGGTGAAAAAGGAAATATCCTCCGATGAAAACTGTAAAGAAGCTTTCTGAGAAAGTGCTTAGTGTTCTGTTAATTCATCTCACAGAGTTACAGCTTTTCCCTCAAGAAGTCTTTCGCTAAGCCTGTTCTTGTGGAATTTGCAAAGTGATATTTGGAAGCCCATGGAGGGATATTGTGAAAAAAGAAATATCCTATGATGAAAACTGGAAAGAAGCTTTCTTAGAAACGGCTTTGCGTGTGTGACTTCCACTCACAGATTTACAGCTGTATTTCGTGGATCTGTTTGCTAGCCTTATTTCTGTGGAATTTGAGAACGGATATTTCGGATCCCTTTAAAGACCATAGGCCCAAATTAAATAACCTCCGATAATAAAGAGAAAGAATCTTTCAGGGAAACTCCTTTGTGTTCTGTGAAATCAACTCACAGAGTTACACCTTTCACCTCAAGAAGTCTTTCGCTAAGTCTGTTGTTGTGGAATTTTCAAAGTGATATTTGGAAGCCCATGGAGGGCAATGGTGAAAAAGGAAATATCCTCCGATGAAAACTGGAAAGCAGCTTTCTGAGAAACTGCTTAGTGTTCTGTTAATTCATCTCACAGAGTGACAGCTTTCCCCTCAAGAAGCCGTTGGCTAAGCCTGTTCTTGTGGAATATGCAAAGTGATATTTGGAAGCCCATAGAGGGCTATGGTGAAAAAGAAAAGGTCCTCAGAGAAAAATTGGAAAGAAGCTTTCTGAGAAACTGTTTTGTGATGTGTGACTTCCACTCACAGAGTTACAGCTGTATTTCGTGGATCTGTTTGCTAGCCATATTTCTGTGGAATCTGAGAAGTGATATTTCGAATCCCTTTGAAGATTATAGGGCCAAAGGAAATATCCTCCGATAACAAAGAGAAAGAAGCTTTCTGAGAAACTCCTTTGTGTTCTGTGAAATCATCTCACAGAATTACGACTTTGCCCCCAAGAAGCCTTTCCCTAAGACTATTCTTGTGGAATTTGCAAAGTGATATTTGGAAGCACAAGGAGGGATATGGTGAAAATGGAATTATACTTAGATGAAAACTTGAAAGAAGCTTTCTGAGAAACTGCTTTGTGATGTGTGACCTCCACTCACAGAGTTACAGTTGTATTTCGTGGATCTGTTTGCTAGCCTTATTTCTGTGGAATCTGAGAATAGATATTTCGGAACCCTTTGAAGGCTATAGGGCCAAAGGAAATATCCTCCGATAACAAAGAGAAAGAAGCTTTCTGAGAAACTCCTTTGTGTTCTGTGAAATCATCTCACAGGGTTACAGCTTTCCCCTCAAGAAGCCTTTCGCTAAGACTGTTCTTGTGGAATTTTCCAAGAGATATTTGGAGGCCCAACGAGGGCTATGGTGAAAATGAAAATATCCTTAGATGAAAACTGGAAAGAAACTTTTTGAGAAACTGCTTAGTATTCTGTAAATTCATCTCACAAAGTTACAGTTTTCCCCTCAACACGCCTTTCGATAAGACTGTTCTTCTGGAATTTGCAAAGTGATATTTGCGAGCCCGTGTATGGCTATGGTGAAAAAGAAAATATCCTCAGGGAAAAACTGGAAAGAAGCTTTCTGAGAAACTGCTTTGTGATGTGTGACTTCCACTCACAGAGTTACAGCTGTATTTCGTG
>NW_012101984.1:1274-1598 GCF_000951045.1 Mandrillus leucophaeus | reverse complement strand
AAGCTTTCTGAGAAACTACTTTGTGATGTGTGATTTTCACTCACAGAGCTACAGCTGTATTTCGTGGAGCTGTTTGCTAGCCTTATTTCTGTGGAGCCTGAGAACGAATAATTCGGATCCCTTTGAAGACTACAGGGCAAAAGGAAATATCCTCCGATAACAAAGAGAAAGAATCTTTCTGAGAAAATCCTTTGTGTTCTGTGAAGTCATCTCACAGAGTTACAGCTTTTCCTTCAAGAAGCCTTTCGCTAAGACTGTTTTTGTCGAATTTGTAAAGTGATATTTGGAAGCCCATGGAGGGCTATGGTGAAAATGAAAATATCC
>NW_012101984.1:0-1172 GCF_000951045.1 Mandrillus leucophaeus | reverse complement strand
GCAAAGTGATATTTGGAAGCCCATGGAAGGCTACGGTAAAAAAGGAAATATGCTCAGATGAAAACTGGAAGGAATCTTTTCGAGAAACTTTTTAGCGTTCTGTTAATTCATCTCACAGAGATACAGCTTTCCCCTCAAGAAGCCGTTTGCTAAGACTGTTCTTGTGGAATTTGCAAAGTGATATTTGGAAGCCCATAGAGGGCTCTGGTGAAAAAGAAAATATCCTCAGAGAAAATCTGGAAAGAAGCTTTCTGAGAAACTGCTTTGAGATGTGTGACTTCCAATCACAGAGTTCAGCTGTATTTCTTGGATCTGTTTGCTAGCATTATTTCTGGGGAATCTGAGAACGGATATTTAGGATCCCTTTGAAGACTATATGGCCAATGGAAATCCTCCGATAACAAAGAGAAAGAAACTTTCTGAGGAATTACTTTGTGTTTTGTGAAATCATCTCACAGAGTTACAGGTTTCCTCTCAAGAACCCTTTCGCTAAGACTGTTCTTGAGGAATTTTCAAAGTGATATTTGGAAGCCCATGGAGGGCTATGGTGAAAAAGGAAATATCCTTCGATGAAAACTGGACAGAAGCTCTCTGAGAAACTGCTTAGTGTTCTGTGAATTCATCGCACAGAGTTACAGCTTTCCCATCAAGAAGCCGTTCGCTTAGCCTGTTCTTGTGGAATTGGCAAAGTGATATTTGGAAGCCCATAGAGGGCTATGGTGAAAAAGAAAATATTCTCAGAGAAAAACTGGAAAGAAGCTTTCTGAGAAACCTCTCTGTGATGTGTGACTTCCACTCACAGAGTTGCAGCTGTATTTCGTGGATCTGTGTGCCGGCATTATTTCTGGGGAATCTGAGAACGGATATTTCGGATCCCTCTGAAAACTGTAGGGCCAAAGGAAATATCCTCCGATAACAAAGAGAAAGAAGCTTCCTGAGACACTCGTTTGTGTTCTGTGAAATCATCTCACAGACGTACAACTTTCCCCTCAAGAAGCCTTTCGCTAAGCCTGTTCTTGTGGGAATTCCAAAGTGATATTCGGAAGCCCATGGATGGCAACGGTGAAAAAGAAAATATCCTCAGAGAAAAACTGGAAAGAAGCTTTCCGAGATACTGCTTTGTGATGTGTGACTTCCACTCACAGAGTTACAGCTGTGTTTCGTCGATTTGT
>NW_012101983.1:153214-179462 GCF_000951045.1 Mandrillus leucophaeus | reverse complement strand
AGAAGCTTTTTGTGCTAGCTCCTTTCATTTATCATACATAGACACATCCCAGGGTTCCTGTTAAGCCAGGAGTGCTGCGATGGGATTGGTTTCTGGCTTAGGCCTTCTCACAACATCAAAACCATGTCTGCCTTTTTCCCGCAGAGAATAATCCAAAAGGCAAGCAGTATTTTTTCTTTTTAATTATTATTAATTTTTTTTTTTTTCAGACAGAGTCTCACTATGTTGCCCAGGCTGTCCTTGAACTCCTGGACTCAAGCAATCTTCCTGCCTCAGCCTCCAGAATAGCTGGAACTATGGGTGTGCACCACCACATGCCCAGCTGTTTGTAATTCTTAAAACATAAAGGGTCTGATGATTTCCCTTTCTCTGAGTTATTCTCCCATTACTTCAGTCATCCTAGATGTACCAGATATGGCTGCTCTCCCAGCCCATATCCCCTCAATCCAGTGAGTTTACTTGCACCTACTGTAGACAGCTTCTAGCATGCTGAGGTTCTCGGCTCAAGTGCTTCTTCTCACTTCTTTGCCTGTGAGCTCTTTATGGCATCAAATGCAAGTAGTCTTGGCCAGCAGGTATGACCTACAGTGAGGGAAAGTTAAGCCCCTGAGCTTCAAACAATGGGGGAAGGGAGTGGAGGAATAAACGTTCCATCCTCTCCTCCTCTCCTGTTATTATTCAGAGGAATTTTCCCTGTGTTTTCTCAGAAACGGCCTGAGTCCCAGTTGCCCACGGTAGTTACAGACTCCATAATGTATTCTTTTTTGACTTTCTACCTTGCCTGTCTCACTTTTACCATTTCCTCACTTGTGCTTCCCAGGATAATCTAAAGAACTATCACACCCAAACAATGACATGGAGTTAATTTAATGATGGAGATAAGTGATCATGAGATATTCTGAACCAAAAAATAAAACATATTAGAAAGTAGCATAGCCAATCCATGTCTAATTAGTGTGTGACATGTCATGTCTTCCTCCCCTACGACCAACCATAGAGTAAATGAAGGCCAGACACCAGGGACAGGCATGGGCTAGGGAGGGCTTCTTTAGTTCTTCTCTTCCCTGCCCCTCAATATTTCCTAGACAAGCCCATTGGTTGTTGCAATGCATTGTGTAGCAGCCCTATCCAAGTGCCAGCTGGAGGTATTGGGTAAGAATGAGTAATGCAGAAACTTGGCTACAGACTGGAGCTGATAAGGGTCAGTGCAGGCCTTTATTCCCACCTCTCACCATCCTCCTATGTCCTCAGACCTCCATTTCCACCCCCTACAGTCAAACGGCCATAGGATAATGAGTTAAAATTTTAAAAGGCGGCCCCTGTTCCTGAGTGGGTAGGCATAGACTGAAGGTGGGGAGTCAGATAAATGAGTGGTTGAGCCTGGATTGTTTTATTACTAGACACAGCAACACTCCTAACTAATCTAGGGTGACATAGCAAGGGCCTATCTATGTTTTCTCCCCTCCCCCAGCTAAATATTTTCGCTCAAGGGAATATGAGGGGGTAAAAGGAGACCACAGAAGAGTGCAAAAACATTAAAAGAGGTTACTTTCATACTTTTTTTAAATGTTAGAAGAAAAAGAAGTAAGACATGAGTCATATAGTTAGAATTACACAGTATAGTGCCTTTTCAGATTGACTTTTGTCACTTAGTAATAGGCATATAAATTTCCTCCACGTCTTTTTATGGCTTGATGTAGTGAATAGTATTTCAATGTCTGGATATACCACAGTTTATGTATCCTTTCACCTACTAAAGGATATCTTGGCTGCTATAAACATCCATGGGTAAATATATCAAGGAGTGTGATTGCTAGATTGTATGGTAAGGACATGTTTAATATTGTAATAAATTATCAAACTGTCTTCTAAAGTGGCTGTACCATTTTTCACTCCCAAAAGCATTGAATGAGATTTCCTGTTGCTCCACAACTTTGTTAATATAATATTTGGTGTTGTCTGTGTTCTGAATTTTGGCCATTCTAATACCATTCTAATAGGTATTTAGTAGTATCTTATTGTTGTTTTAGTTTGCATTTCTCTGATGATATATGATGTGGAGCATCTTTTCATATGCTTATTTGCCACTTGTACATCTTCTTTGGTGAGGTGTCTGTTAAGGTCTTAACCTATTTTTGATTGGATTTTGGGGTTTTTATTATTGAGTTTTAAGTGTTCTCTGTATATTTTTGATAACAGTCAATTATCTTTTCCAAATTCTCTGAGTGCACTTTGTCTTTTCATTCTCTTGACAGTGTCTTTTGCAGAACAGAAATTTTTAATTTTATTGAAGTCCAGATTTCTCTTTAATTATTTCTTTTATGAATTATGCCTTTGGTGTTGAATCTAAAAAGTCCTCAATGAACTCAAAGTCATCTTTTAAGAGATTTTCCTGCCATATTTTAAAAGTTTTTATAGTTTTGCATTTTACATTTAGGTATATGATTCATTTTGAGTTAATTTTCATGAATGGTGTAAGGTTTAGGTCTATTTTTTTTAAATGTGAGTGTTCAGTCATTTCAGAACCATTTGTTGAAAAAAATTATCTTTTCTCCATTTATTGCCTTTGCCCTTTGTCAAAGACCAATTGACTCTATTGATATGGGTCTATTTCTGGGCTTTCTAGTATGTTCCATTGATCAATGTGTCTTTTTTCCTCTTTTTTTTTTTTTTTTTTTTTTCCAATACCACATTGTCTTGATTACTATTGTCTTACAGTGTGTCTTGAAGTTGAGTAGTATCAGTCCTTCAACTTTGCTCTTCTTCAGATTTAATATTGTGTTGGCTATTGTGTGTCTTTTGCCTCTTGATATAAACTTCACTTTTTGTTTTTGTTTTTTAAAATTTTAAAGGTATATGCATTTTATTGTAATATTTTGTGTTTTAAAACATGAAAAAAGCAGATTAAAAAACTATGTAGTATTTGACATCATTTGATATGATTGCATAAATATTTAGATGACATTTGAAAAAATATGTGGTTACCTCTTGTTTGTGAGACTATTGGTGATTTTAAAATTTTTCTTTTTCTAGGGCTGGGTGCCTATAATAGGGCTCATCCTATAATCTCAGCACTTTGGGAGGCCAAAGAGGGAGGACCACCTGAGCTCAGAAGTTTGGGATTACAGTGAGCTTTAATTGCACTACTGCACTCCAAGCCTGGGCAACAGAGCAAGACCCCATCTCAGTGCTGTTTAGTGGCAGCCACTAACAGAGCTGAATCCAGTTGTTGGGCTGAAGAGATAACAATCCTTTTCCAGATAATTACATTGCTATTATGGAAGAACTAACCTTTGTATTTTTACTGTCACACATGATCACACATAGCTCATTTTCTTGTCAAACCCCTACAGACACTCTGTCTGCCTAGCAGGTCCCATCCTCTCTCATACCAGGGGAGACCCTGGGGTGACTCATATAAATTTTAGAATCAGTTTGTGAATACCCACAAAATAATTTGCTGAGATTTTGATTGGCATTGCATTAAATCTACAGATCACATTGGGAAAAACTGACATTTTGACAATATTGAGTCTTCCTATCCATGAACATGGAATAGCTCTCAATTTGCTTAGTTCTTTGATTTCTTTCATCAAAGTTTTGTAATTTTTCTCATATAAATCTTATACACATTTTGTTAGATTTATACCTCACTATTTTATGCTTGTGTGAATGGTATTGTGTTTTTAATTTCAACTTCCACTTGTTCATTGCAGGTATATAGGAAAGCAATTAACTTTTTTTGTATTAGTTTTGTATCCTGCAGCCCTGCTATAATTGCTTATTAGTTCCTGGAGTTTTTTGTCAATTCTTTCAGATTTTCTACATTGATAATCATATCATCTGCTAGGGCTTTTATTTTAATTAATATTACACATTTTATATACTCTTGTTTATGTCCTTATTTTATCTTACCAATAATTTATAAAAAGAGAATACAGGGGTGAAATTACAAAATTTGTTTCTCTAGTCAATTTCTTCACAAAATAGAGTACATAGTCAAACCTTTATTTTATTTTATTTTATTTTATTTTATTTTATTTTATTTTTTGAGACAGAGTCTTGCTCTGTCGCCAGGCTGGAGTGCAGTGGTGTGATCTTGGCTCACTGCAACCACTGCCTCCCAGGTTCAAGGGATTCTCCTGCCTCAGTCTCCCGAGTAGCTGGGACCAAAAGCGCATGCCACCATGCCCAGCTAATTTTTGTATTTTTAGTAGAGAAGGGGTTTCACCATGTTGGCCAGGATGGTCTCAATCTCTTGACCTTAAGATCCACCTGCCTCGGCCTCCCGCCTCAGCCTCCCAAAGTGCTGGGATTACAGGCGTGAGCCACTGTGCCTGGCCAAACCTTTTGTTTTATAATTGATGAAACCCTGCTTTGTTTCTCAAATAAAATACTTTCATTTCTCCTAAGAATAATAATCATTTTTAACTGATAACTGATTAGAAATTCTGTGTCTCTAGGGGCCTGTTCTCAAGGAGCTTCCATCTGGGGCAGGAATTTAGTTGCAGGTAGAAACAGAAAAGTGAACATGATATCCCTTTAGGAAGGCTTGCTGATCACGCATGGTCACCATATCCTAGGGTTTTCTCTCATCTTGCCAGGTGCAACCTGATTCATGCTAACAAACTCTCCAGCTGCTATGATGTGTCCAACAAGGCTAGCTGGAGCTATATGCAGACCAGGTCATGTTCAAAATGACTGGGACAACTTGGTACAATACTAGGACCACAAAGGAAAACTTCACAAAGATTTCTCAAACCCCCTCTGTGGGGATGATCTCAGCTGCTACCAACATTGCATCTGCCAGGAGAGCCAACAAAGTCCACAGCTGCACATGATTATGTCAGTTTAACCCTACATTGGAGTCTGGCTGGTGTCCTCTGCTGTCTAGCAACCACAAGTGAAAATGTAGGCCCCCAAACTCCCTGAAAGACCTCAGGACAATGGTTTGGTTCCTGGTTAGAGATGGTCAAAAGAGAAATATGAGAGGGATTTGGAAAGTTGTGAACTCAGAGGCAACAGTCAAGAAGAGGGAACAGCTATTCCTAGACGTTGACACCAGCCCCGGAGGGTCCCATTATAGCAGCTGGATGTGCCTGGCTTCCCTCAAGCTCTGACTTGTCCATATGTGCCAGTGCTTTAGAGCAACTGGTCTTTTCATAATCCTCCAACTCCTTTATTTTCCCCAGAACTTTACTGCCTAGCACTTCTCCCAATTGTGTACTGTCCAATTCCTAAAATAAATCCTTATTCTATATACTCACAGTCGTTCTGTTTTCATGAATGAGCTTCATAGAAACACCTTCTCTGCAATAATCCATGACAGCAAAATGGGTGCTATGTACCCACTTGTTTCCCTGCGTAACTCAGCTCCAAATAAATATTGCAGAGTCTATATCTGATTAGTGGAATTTGATTCATGTTGGCATTCATGCAAATGAGGAAATCAGAAATCTGTGGGTTTTGTTTTGCTTTTAAGTATTAAAATGTGGAGATGGTATCTGTATCAGTCCTGTTTGGAATAGATGACACCCTTAAACTGGGTAATTTGAAGCTAGTTTAAGGTGTGGGTAGGGTTTGGGAAAGTAACAAGGGATCATTCCTTACACCTGGGATAGTAACCATGGAGATTGGTTATAATCTTTAAGCCTGAGGGGTAAATACAGGAGATAGATCACATAAACAGACAGAAGATGGGGCCTTCCACAGCTAATCCACTGTGACCAGTCAGAGGTAAATATATTGACCATTTTCTCTTCCCGCCCTCTGGACCTCCTCTGGTGTCTTCTATGGCTATGCACTCTCCTACCTCAGGGCCTTTGCCCATGCTATGGTCCTCACCCCTCAGTGTAGTTAATTCCTGACTACACTTCTGATATCACATCAACTATTACTTGGATCCATAATACTTTTTATATTAGCTGGATGCAGTGGCTCATACCTGTAATCTCAGCACTTTGGGAGGCTGAGGTGGGTGGATTGCTTGAGCCCAGGACTTTGAGACCAGCCTGGGCAACATGACAAAACCCCATCTCTACAAAAAAATACAAAAACTAGCTGGGCGTGGTGGTGTGTGCCTGTAGTCCCAACTACTCGGGAGGCTGAGGTAGGAGGATCACCTGAGCCCAGGGAGTTTAAGGCTGCAGTGAGCTGTGACTGTAACACAGCACTCCAGCCTGGGTGACAGAGTGAGACCCTGTCTCAAAAAAAGTAGTAATTTGTAAATAATATTAGAAATAATTGTTTCTTTCTGCCACAAAAAGACTTTGCAGCATAACATTTAAAATATATGTTGAAGACACTTCAGACACCGTGAAATTATTTACAACAGTAATTTTTAATTTTAAAATTCCACTTCATCATACGTTTATAAAATACAAGTGAATAAAAACACATAAAAATAAAAGTAAATAAAATGCAAGCTGAAATATTTTACTATTCAACAGTAAATTTTTTTTTTTTGTTAAAATGAGTTTCTTTTTCTTTTCTTTTCTTTATTATACTTTAAGTTCTGGGGTACATGTGCAGAATATGCAGTTTTGTTACATAGGTATACATATGCCATGGTGGTTTGCTGCACCCATCAACTAGTCATCTGCATTAGGTATTTCTCCTAATGTTATACCACCCCCAACCCCCCACTGCCTGACAGGCCCTGGTGTGTGATGTTCCCCTCCCTGTGTCCATGTGTTCTCATTGTTCAACTCCCACCTATGAGTGAGAACATGCGGAGTTTGGTTTCTTGCGATAGTTTGCTGAGAATGATGGTTTCCAGCTTCATCCATGTCCCTGCAAAAGACATTAACTCATCCTTTTTTATGGCTGCATAGTATTCCATGGTGTATATGTGCCACATTTTCTTTATCTAGTCTATCATTGATGGACATTTAGATTGGTTCCAAGTCTTTGCTATTGCGAATAGTGCTGCAATAAACATACATGTGAATGTGTCTTTATAGGAGAATGATTTACAATCCTTTGGGTATATAACCAGTAATGGGACTGCTGAGTCAAATAGTATTTCTAGTTCTAGATCCTCGAGGAATCGCCACATTGTCTTCCACATGGATGAACTAATTTACACTCCCACCAACAGTGTAAAAGTGTTTTTATTTCTCCACATCCTCTCCAGCATCTGTTGTTTCTTGACTTTTTAATGATCGCCATTCTAACTGGTGTAAGAAGGTATCTCATTGTGGTTTTGATTTGCATTTCTCTAATGTTCAGTGATGATGAGCATTTTTTCCTATGTCTGTTGGCTGCATAAATGTCTTCTTTTCAGAAGTGTCTGTTCGTATCCTTTGCCCACTTTTTGATGGGGTTGTTTTTTTCTTGTAAATTTAAGTTCTTTGTAGATTCTGGATATTAGCCTTTTGTCAGATGGATAGATTGCAACAATTTTCTCCCATTCTGTAGATTGCCTGTTCACTCTGATGGTAGTTTCTTTTGCTGAGCAGAAGCCCTTTAGTTTGATTAGATCCTATTTGTCAATGTTGACTTTTGTTGCCATTGCTTTTGGTGTTTTAGACATGAAATCTTTGCCCATAATTATGTCCTGAATGGTATTGCCCAAATTTTCTTCTAGGATTTGTATGGTCCTACATCTTACATTTAAATCTTTGATCCATCTTGAGTTGATTTTTGTATAAGGTGTAAGAAAGGGGTCCAGTCTCAGTTTTCTCTATATAGCTGGCCAGTTTTCCCAACACCATTTATTAAATAGGGAATCTTTTCCCCATTGCTTGCTTTTGTCAGGTTTGTCAAAGATCAGATGGCTGTAGATGTGTGGTATTATATCTGAGGCCTCTATTCTGCTCCATTGGTCTATATGTCTGTCTTGGTACCAGTACCATGCTGTTTCGGTTACTGTAGGCTTGTAGTATAGTTTGAAGTCAGGTAGCATGATGCCTCCAGCTTTGTTCTTCTTACCCAGGATTGTCTTGGGTATGCAGCTCTTTTTGGTTCTATATGAAGTTTAAAGTAGTTTTTTCCAATTCTGTGAAGAAAGTCAATGGTAGCTTGATGGTGATGACATTGAATCTATAAATTACCTTGGGCAGTATGACCATTTTCACAATATTGATTCTTCATATCCATGAGCATGGAATGTTTTTCCATTTCTTTGTGTACTCTTTTATTTCCTTGAGTTTTTGGTTCTCCTTGAAGAGGTCCTTCACATCCCTTGTAAGTTGTATTCATAGGTATTTTATTCTCTTAGTAGCAATTGTGAATGGGAGTTCACTCATTATTTGTCTCTGTTTATCTGTTATTGGTGTATAGGAATGTTTGTGATTTTTGCGCATTGATTTTGTATCCTGAGACATTGCTGAAGTCGCTTATCAGCATAAGGAGATTGTGGACTGACACCATAGGCTTTTTGAAATATACAGTCATGTCATCTGCAAACAGACACAATTTGACTTTCTCTCTTACTATTTGAATACCCTTTATTTCTTTCTCTTGCCTGATTGCCCTGGCCAGAACTTCCAATACTATGTTGAATAGCAGTAGTGAGAGAGTGCATCCTCATCTTGTGCCAGTTTTCAAAGAGAATGCTTCCAGTTTTTGCTCATTCAAATGATATTGGCTATGGGTTTGTCATAAATAGCTCTTACTATTTTGAAATACATTTCATCAATACCTAGTTTATTGAGAATTTTTAGCATGAAGGGATGTTGAATTTTGTCAATGGCCTTTTCTGCATCTATTGAGATAACCATGTGGTTTTTGTCATTGGTTCTGTTTATGTGATGGATTACATTTATTGATTTGCGTATGTTGAACCAGCCTTGCATCCCAGGGATGAAGCTGACTTGATTGTGGTGGTTAAGCTTTTTGATGTGCTGCTGGATTCAGTTTGTTTTTGCAGTGGCTGGTACCGGTTGTTCCTTTCCAAGTTTAGTGCTTCCTACAGGAGCTCTTGTAAGGCAGGCCTGGTTGTGATAAAATCTCTCAGCATTTGCTTGTTTGTAAAGGATTTTATTTCTAGTTCACTTATGAAGCTTAGTTTGGCTAGATATGAAATTCTGAGTTGAAAATGATTTTCTTTAAGAATGTTGAATATTGGCGCCCACTCTCTTCCGGTTTGTAGGGTTTCTTCCAAGAGATCTGCTGTTAGTCTGATGGGCTTCCCTTTGTGGATAACTCAACCTTTCTCTCTCGCTGCCCTTAACATTTTTTCCTTCATTTCAACCTTGATGAATCTGACGATTAGGTGTCTTGGGGTTGCTCTTCTTGAGGAGTAACTTTGTGGTGTTCTCTGTATTTCCTGAATTTGAATGTTGGCCTGTCTGGCTAGTTTGGGGAAGTTCTCCTGGATAATATCCTGCAGAGTGTTTTCCAACTTGGTTCCATTCTCCTTGTCACTTTCAGGTACACCAATCAAACGTAGATTTGGTCTTTTCATATAGTCCCATATTTCTTGGAGTCTTTGTTCGTTCCTTTTTATTCTTTTTTCTCTAGATCTTCTCTTCTCTCTTTCTTTAAGATGATCTTCAATCACTGATATCCTTTCTTCGCCTTGATTAATTTGGCTATTTATACTTGTGTATGCTTCACAAAGTTCCTATGCTGTGTTTTTCAGCTCCATCAGGTCATTTATGTTCTTCTCCACACTGGTTATTCTAGTTAGCAATTCATCTAACCTTTTTTTCAAGGTTCTCAGCTTCCTTGCACTGGGTTAGAACATGCTCCGATAGCTCGGATGAGTTTGTTATTACCCATCTTCTGAAGGCTACTTCTGTCAGTTTGTTAAACTCATTCTTCATCCAGTTTTGTTCCCTTGTTGGTGAGGAGTTGTGATCCTTTGGAGAAGAAGAGGCGTTCTGGTTTTTGGAATTCTCAGCCTTTTTGCACTAGTTTCTCCCCATCTTTGTGGATTCATCTACCTTTTGTCTGTGATGCTGGTGACCTTACGATGGGGTCTTTGAGTGTATGTGCTATTCTTTTCTGTTTGCTAGTTTTCCTTCCAACAGGTTCCTCTGCTGCTGGTCTGCTGGAGTTTGCTGGAGGTCCACTCCCAACCTTGTTTGCCTGGGTATCACCAGCGGAGGCTGCAGAACAGCAAAGATTGCTGCCTGTTCTTTCCTCTGGAAGCTTTGTCCCAGAGGAGCACCTGCCAGACGCCAACCAGAGCTCTCCTGTATGAAGTGTCTGTCAGCCCCTAGTGGGAGGTGTCTCCCAGTCAGGATATACGGGGGTCAGGGACCCACGTGAGGAGGCAGTCCGACCCTTAGCAGAGCTTGAATGCTGTGCTGGGAGGTCTGCTGCTCTCTTCAGAGTCATCAGGAAGGGATGTTTAAGTCTGCTATAAATCCCAGACTGGGGCTGCTACCTTTTTTTCAGAGATGCCCTGCCCAGAGAGGAGGAATCTAGCAGTCTGTTCACATCAGCCTTGCTGAGCTGCAGTGGGTGCCACCCAGTTCAAATTTCTGAGCAGCTTTGCACTGTGAGTGTAAAACCACCTACTCAAGCCTCAGCAATGGTGGACGCCCCTCCCCTCCACCAAGCTTGAGTACCTCAGGTCGATCTCAGACTGCTACTGTGCTGGCAGCGAGAATTTCAAGCCAGTGGATTTTAGTTTCCTGGGCTCTGTGGAGGTGGGACCCACCAAGCCAGACCTCTTGGCTCCCTGGCTTCAGCACCCCTTTCCAGGGGAGTGACGGTTCTGTCTTGCTGGCATTCCAGGCACCACTGGGGTATGGAAAAAAAAATAACTCCTGCAGCTAGTTCGGTGCCTGCCCAAATGGCCACTCAGTTTTTTGCTTGAAACCCAGGGCCTCAGTGGGGTAGGCATCCGAGGGTATCTCCTGGTTTGCTGGTTGCAGACTGTGGGACAAGCGCAGTATCTGTGCCGGAGTTCCTCAGGCTCAGTCACTCACGGCTTCCCTTGGGTAAGAGAGCAAATTACCAAACTTCATGTTCTAGCCGGGTGAGGTGACAACCCATCCTGCTTCAGCTCACCCTCCATGGGCTGCACTCACTGTCCAACCAGTCCCAGTGAGATGAACCTGGTACCTCAGTTGGAAATGCAGAAATCATTCGCCTTCTGCATCAATCTCGCTGGGAGCTGCAGACTGCAGCTGTTCCTATTTGGCCATCTTGCCAGCAATCTCTCTTTTTTCTTTCTTATTGATACATGGTCTTGCTTTGTCATCCAGGCTGGAGTGCAGTGGCACAATTACAGCTCACTGCAGCTTCAAGCTCTGGGGCTCAGGCAACTGTCCCGACTCAGCCTCCTGAGTAGTTGGGACTGTAGGCATGCGCTACCATGTTGGACTATTTTGTTGTTTTTTTGTAGAGGATGTCCCTATGTTGCACAGGCTGGTCTCTAGCAATCTGCCCACCTCAGCCTCCCAAAGTTCTAGGATAATACGTGTGAGCCACTGTGCCCAGTTCAAAAGTTTCTTAATGCATATCCTCAATTCTGTACTACCAGTGAATTTCTACCCTGGCTACACACATGAGGGTAAATGTCACAAGGGGATATTTTAAAATATAGTACTAGATTCCTACCCCAGATCAATTAAATCAAAATCTCTGGAAGGTGAGACCTGGAGTGGGTATGTGTGTGTGGGGGTGTGTGTGCATTTTAAATTCCTTCATATGAGATCATAGTTGAAAATCAATTACCCACACTGATGAGTTAGCTAAATAAGAGAAATTGATTCTTCTTTTCCTCTAGTTACTTAGCCATAAAGCCCTAAAATTGACTTTTAAATACTAAATTAATGTATTTACAAAATCTTTACATTGTAAAAAACTTTCCTTGAGGCATTTAGATTTCAATACCACAGTACATTTAGAAAACCTGTGATTTTCATAGAGTAATTTATTTAATACTTCTTTTTCTTTCTCCAACATTTCTTTTTTACCCGCTGAAGTATTTTATCTTAATTATTGAAGGTACTGGGAAATGGTTTAGAAAATCTTGCATGAAGGCCTTTCTTTCTCTCTACTTATTTGACGTAACTTCTCTGAACTTTTTTCTCTTGTTGTACCAGCTCTGAGGCCTGTTGCCCTTTCAGTAGCTTAGTTTAAAAGGTCGGTGATGGGGCTCAGAATATCCTATCCCAAAATATGATGCCTTGGTATGATGTATATTTTAAACTGAAAGAATTTGAGAAAATTAAAGGATCAGGAAAGTCTCTGACCTTTTCCCACTGCTCTCCCCTAAAGCAGGTCATAAAACCTAGGAAGGATTTTCTGACCTTTTCCTGAAGCAGGTCATAAGACCCTCATGTGAGAGGTGTCCTCCTATGCCTGGAGGAAAGGAGCATCCAGGAGCTGATCATAATCTGGAAAGACACAATCCTGAATGCCGTAATTCCAAACGCTGAAACCCTAAGTGATTATAATCCTGAAAATATAAGTGTGGAAAAAATCATTTAAAAATTTCTTTAAGAGATATTTACTTACATTTTTAAAGGGAATTTATTTGAAAAACATATAAAAACATAACAGAACCCTTCATAGGCCACTTTACACAATAAAATCAGCAATAATAATATACATAGTTTTATAAGCATAAACACTGAGGTACACTAAGCACAGTTGCACAGGTATAACAGTTATGGGTAGACGAACCATATTCATAAAGAAATAGGTCAAAAAGGGAACTGTACAAACACATATTACTATGGCTGCTAGTTGTGTGCAAACCGCTTTGTAACTGCAGTTATTTGAAATACCATGACGAACAACCTAAGTCTTTTGACAAGATTGATCAAAAACTGTGATGGGGCCAGGCGCAGTTGCTCACACCTGTAATCCTAACACTTTGGGGGTCTGAGGCAGCAGGATCCCTTGAGGCCAGGAGTTGAAGATCAGCATAGGCAACATAGTGAGACACTGCCTCTATGAAAAATTTAAAAATTAGCTGGACATAGTAGCACATTCCTGTAGTCCTAACTAGTGGGGAAGCTGAAGTGCAAGGATCCTTTGAGCCCAGCAGTGCAAGGCTTTAGTGAGCTATGATCTAGCCACTGCACTCCTGTACTTCAGCCTGGGCAACAGAGTGAGACCACGTTGCTAAAAAACAACAACAACGAACAAACAAAAAAACTACAATGGGTGACCAACACATATGCAGTTGCCCCAAAGGCTAAGATCTCCAGAAATTTTATCTTTCACAAATGCATGTGTACAAAACGACATCTCTTCATTTATTGAAGAAGTTTCAACATTTTTATGTATATACACAGTGCTTACACACAAAGTGTTGTGATAATGCACTTTCATGCAGTCAAATTTGTGGAAAAAATGCATAAAATGAATTAGAACTCTCTAAAAGTCTCTACATAATTGATACCTCCAGTATTGGAAATGATGTTAAGAGGAAATATATAGCATAGCAAATTGCTTTGTTAGGTTTCCAGGTAATCCTTAATCCAGTCAAGTTGACAACTAAAATTAAGTCCACAAGTCCACCTCTTCTCAACTTGGCACCCATATTCATCTCCTAAAACCATACTTAATTTCAAAGACAATAACAAGGTAATAGCTCTGCCTAACATGATGCAATTATCCTGTGGTTGTGATTTTGGGGATTTGGGATGTTAGAGATTTTAGACTTTTGGGATTTTAACATTCAGAATTATGGTGTTCAGGATTGTGTCTTTCAAGATTATGATCCAAACCTGGAGCCCCCTTATCTCCAGAGACACAAAGATGCCAAGAAGAATTTAAACAAAGAGGCCTTGCTAAGTTTTCCCCAGTTTATTACCATTAGATTATATCCATTTTGTCTCATCATATTTAACTTCATGAAATCTACTATAAAGAAACATTCAGGCCTGGCATGGTGGCTCATGCCTGTAATCCAAGTGCTTTGGGGGGCTCAGTGTGGGAGAATCACTTGAGGCAAGGAATTGGAGGCCAGCCCAGGCAACATACCAAGACCTCATCTCTTCAAAAAATTTTTTTAAAATTCGCTGGGAGTGGTGGTACATGCCCATAGCCCCAGCTACTTGGGAGTCTGAGGCAGGAGAATCTCTGGAGCCAAGGAGTTTGAGGCTGCAGTGAACTGTGATCATACCATTGCACTCTAGCCTGGGGTAAAGAGAGAGATCCTGTCTTAAAACAAAAAAAAGAAAACAAACAAAAAAAAAAAAAAAGAGAGAGAAAGAGATTTAACTGTCTTTTTGGGTCTTCATTTCTTCATAAAGGCTCTCGTGTCATGTAAAACTTACTAAGTGAATTTGTATGCTTTCCTTCTACTAATCTCTCTTCATCAGTTTGATTTTTTATTTTAAGTTTAATATGTTTAATATATTTAATATATAATAGATAACATGTATAATATGTTTTAAGTTTAATATATTGTATATTTTAAGCAGAACATGCAGGTTTCTTACATAGGTACACACGTGCCATGGTGGTTTGCTGCACCCATCAACCTATGACCTACATTAGGTTCAGTTTGATTTTTATTTTTTTTTTTTTTTTTCAGGTTGAAAAATTCCTTTTATTTTTTATTTTTTTTTTTTTTTGAGACGGAGTCTCGCTCTGTCGCCCAGGCTGGAGTGCAGTGGCCAGATCTCAGCTCACTGCAAGCTCCGCCTCCCGGGTTTACACCATTGTCCTCCCTCAGCCTCCGAGTAGTAGCTGGGATTACAGGCGCCCGCCACCTCGCCCGGCTAGTTTTTTGTATTTTTTAGTAGAGACGGGGTTTCACTGTGTTAGCCAGGATGGTCTCGATCTCCTGACCTTGTGATCCACCCGTCTCGGCCTCCCAAAGTGCTGGGATTACAGGATTGAGCCACCGCGCCCGGCCCAGTTTGATTTTTAGACCTAGCCAGTGACCCTAAAATTGTTGAGCAAAACCTTTCCTCCTCTACGTCAGATTGGTGGAATCCAGATCCTCAAACATCTTAGGAAATTTTTACATAAATTTACTGTTTATTTCCACTAAAATTATTCTCTTTGTGTTGTCTTTCCTTATTTTATTTATTTACCTGTAGTTTTTCTGGCTTTGTTTTAAGATTTTTCATGGAGCTTCTCTAATTTCCCCAGCAGTATTTTTATTTCCTCCTACTCTTAAAGACCTAAGACACTGCTTTTAAGTAAGTTCTACTATTTTATTCATTTTAGTTTTGAAGATCTTAAAGAGTCTTTATGAAGATTTTAGGGGTTCTGGAAAATTACTTAGGAGAATTTTAAGAAGAAATTATTCTTTCATTTGCCAATTTTATATTCTTAATGACCTTAGTGAGTTTTTCTTTCTTTTTTTTTTTAAATGAGAGGCTTCAAAGTAATTTGATTTTTATTTTACTTCATATTTTCTTTCTTCGTAGCCTGACTGTAAAAACAGAAGCTGAAAATTTCAGATGAGGCTCTTAGGAATTCTTGAAGCTGCCCTTGAATCTACTTCTTTCTCTTCTATCTAAGAGAGGTTTTCTTCCCACTCTGGGATAGAGTTTTTAATGAAGTTTTCTCCCTCTCCTAATAGCTTAGTTTTAAAATGAAGGGTGGATTCCTTAAACATGAAAAATTTTCAGAGCACACTTCTTCTTCTTTACCTTTAATAGATGCTGGCTTCTTATAAAAAATCTGCTTTAGCATCTTAAAGGCACTGGGGAATTAATTATTGAGGAAGTTCTGCATGGAGCTTACAGTCTTCTTTTCCACTTCAAGTACCTTGTTCTTTCTGCAAACCTGAGATGGTGTTCCCTGATGAGGAACAACATCATGTAATGAGAAGTGTTGAGTGAACCTAACTCTGCCTTGTGGTTGTGAAATTGAAGTGAGATGAAAGAACATGGGTTTTAGAGTCAGAATACAGAGTTTGAGTTTTCTATCACCATCACCTGTTAACCACATATTTCTAATAGATTCGCTTAGTCTCTCTTCGCCTCATTTCCTTCATCTGTTGCTGAGGGAATCATATCTATTCCCACAGAGTTGTTGGGAGAATTAAATTTTATGACGATGGCGTTCAGGCTGAATATTTTTGGCTGAAGGAATTTGAGAAAACATCAGAAACAGGAAGGTCACACTCACCTTCTCCTTGCCCTTCTCCCCTGAATCAGGTCATAAAACCTCCTTTGGGAGGTCTGACCTCCCAAAGACCCTCATGTGAGAAGTGTATTCCCTTTACCTGGAGGAAAGGATCATCCTTGTCTCTGAAGACCCAAACATATAAAAAGTAACCTGAAAAAATAAAAAGGCCTTGCTAAGTTTCCCCAGTGTATGACATAAGGTTCACTCTCTTTACCCAATCATGTTTCTCCATGACTCACCATTCTTCATTGAAATTACAAATTTTAAAACTCTGGTTTAACTGTTCCTTTCGGTCTGCATTTCCTTACGAAGGTTCCCATGTCACATTTAATGTGTATTAAATAAAGTTTTATGCTTTTTTTGGTAACTTTGTCAGTTTTCCTTTCTGACCCAGACAGGGACACATGCAGCTCCCTCAAGCTTTACTTTTGCATTCAAAAATGTTGGTTAAATTGGACAATTTGTGTTAAGCTTCTTTCTCTTCATCTCCTTTCCTGCCCAATCTCAAAGGAATAAGGAAAGTAGATTTAGTAAATAGCACTAGGCCTGTTCTTTGGAAAAATTGTAAAGTAGGTACTTGTGTTTGGGTTCTTCAGTGACTTTCTGTGCTGTCCCCCAAATTTCCCCATGCCTCCGGCCTCTCCCTGTTTTCTTGCTCCCTCTGCAGGAACCAAGTGCCACCCCTGCTTTCTTTTCTTTTTCAGTTTTTAGATTTGGGAGGTACATGTGCAGGTTTGTTACCTGGGTATATTGCATGATGCTAAGGTTTGGAGTATGAATGATTCCTTTACCCAGGTACTAAGCATAGTACCCAACAGTTAGTTTTTCAACCTTTGTCTCTCCTCCCTCCCTCTTGCAGTCTCCTGTGTCTGTTGTTCCATCTTTATGTCCATGAGTACCCGATGTTTAGCACCCAGTTTTAAGTTAGAATGTGTGATATTTGGTTTTCTGTTTCTGTATTAACTTGCTTAGTAATGGCCCTCCAGCTGCATCCATGTTGCTGCAAAGGATATGATTTCATTCTTTTTATGACTGCATAGTATTCCATGGTGAGTAAGTAACACATTTTCTTTATCCAGTTCACCATTGAAGGGCACCTAGGTTGATTCCATGTCTTTGCTATTGTGAATTGTGCTGTGATGAACATGTGAATGTGTGTGTCTTTTTGGTAGAAAGACTTATTTTCTGTTGGATATATACCCAATAGTGGGATTGCCGGGTCCAAAGGTAGTTGTAAGTTCTTTGAGAAATCTCCAAACTACTTTTCCACAGTGGCTGAATTGAAATTCCCATCAACAGTGTGTAAGCATTCCCTTTTCTCCGCAGCCTTGCCAATATCTGTTGTTTTTAGACTTTTTAATAATAGTCATTCTGACTCCCACATAGCTTTCTAGGACAGTGATTCACAATGTTTTCAAACACTTTTGTTTACTTATTCATTAAAATAAATATGAAAATCTATGAACACTCTTGCTCCTTTCTGACAACTATAATTTTATCATGTATTTAAATAAGTATATTTATTTTTAATAGAAGATACAAAATCTTACATATTTTTTAAATAAAATGGGATGATTGAGTAAAATTGAAATCAATCTTTCAAGGTAGCATTTAATGAAATGGTTCTAAACTACATTTTTGAATAAGTATATCCCATCTGAGGAAGTGATGTTAACTTTCTATCTGTGGATTTCATTTCAAATACTTGATAGCCTCATGACACATTCCATTTGCATTTAAAGGAATAGGTATTATCATCTACACTGCCTATCCTATTCTGAATTCAGAGCATTTCAATGTGGGTCAAAACACCTTATTTCTCAGATCAAACTTTACCTTTAACAGAAATATGCATAAGACATATGTGCCTTAATTAATCATTGCAAAAGGTTTTCTTGAACAAAATAAACTCTATATTTCTATTTTTGGTTCCTCAGAGGTATTTAGACTCCAGAGCCAACTGTTGTAGTGAGATTTGGAATGAGAGATGGGATATCAGTGTGCCCTTCTTATGGACCACTGGGAAATCAGGCATTATAGGAAGATCAATTTTAGACAAGGTGCATAGGATGTTAATACCCCTTAAAACTATTTAAGTGTATATATTGTCATTTTTTAAACTTTACATGTATTTTAAGCTTTATTTATATATATGAAATAAAAGGATTCATTCTGTTTAAAGAAACTTCAAGTACCATCAAGCTGGTGAGTCAAAGAACTTTGGAAGGTATTAGAAGTTGTCCATTGCTGTGGAAATTACTCAGTGATGGCTGTCATTTACTGCACACAAGTAAGCTTTACCCTAGTTTTAGAACCTTTAGAATCTTCAGAAAATTCCACATTTAATAGCTTTATTTCTAAACAGACTTTCTATTTATTTCTGAGCTATAAAAATTTAGATGTGTTTTTCAGATTCCTTACAAAAGTGATTTTTCTCTTTTCTGCTTTACATACACTCATATTTCTGACCTTAAAAATTATATACTTTTTTTTTTGAGACAGAATATTGCTCTGTCACCAAGACTGGAGTGCAGTGGCACGGTCATGGCTCAATGCAGCCTCAACCTCCTAGGCTCACGCATCCTACTGCCTCAGTCTCCCAAGTAGCTGGGACTACAGGTGTGCACCACTGTGCCCAGCTAATTTTTTTATTTTATTTTTTTTGTAGAGACAAGGCCTTGATATGTTGGTCAGGCTGGTCACCAACTCCTGGGCTCAAGTGATCTTCCTGCCTTGGCCTCCCAAAATGCTAGGATTACAGGCTTGAGCCACCATGCCCAGTCAAAAATTGTATTCACCTAAGAAGATCTTGGTACATTTTCTTGTATATTTTTGTTTTAAATATACAAGTGAATATGTTACTTAAGAGATTTCAAATGGCAGTATTTTTTTTTCTTCTGCCACAAGTTATTATTTCTTCTTCCAGTAGCCTAGAAATAAAAACTCAGTATAATATTGTAACAAATTATGATTTAGACAGAGGATGGCAAACTACAACCTGTGGGTCCAATCCAGTCCAACCCAAGGTTCTTCTTTTTTTTAATAAAGGGTCTCACTATGTTGCCAAGGCTGGTCTCAAACTCCTAGCTTCAAGCAATCCTCCCACCTCAGTCTCCTGAGTAGTTGTAGCTAAGATTACAGGTGAGAGCGATCACACCTGATTCAAGGCCTTTTTTTGTATGACCCATGCACTCAGAATGGGTTTTACATTTTAAAATGGTTGGGAAAAGGGGTGGGGCCAAAGTGGCTGACTAGAAACTGCCTTGTTCGGAGGCTCCCATCGGAAAAAAGCATAGTAAGTGTGTGAATCCTTCACTGGCAACCAAGGTATCCAGGTTCTCTCATCAAAATTGACTAGAAGGCTGATGTGACCCATGGAGAGAAGGAAGAGCAGTGTGGTACAGCAGCCCCCTGAGAGCCATATGGGGAAGGGGAACTCCCTCCTCCAGCAAACTGCTTTTTCCACAGAACAGTGCAACCCACGAAATCAGAAGATCCAACTCACAAACCTATGCAACCAGGGCCTAGCATCCCAACCCCAGAACGTGCAGATTCTTACGGCCTCTCAGCTGGAATCTGCTTAAGCCTACCAAACTCCTGGGGGTAGGGATGACCAGCACCAGCTGTCTGCTGTCTAAGCTGTTTGAGCTCTTTGGGGAAGGGGTAGCAGCCAGCACTGGGACTCACAACTGTCCAACATGCTAAGCTCCCTGGGTGGGGGAAGGGCAGCACCCATTTCTATAGCTCCAGGCTGTGCTTTTCCCCTGCTGGAACCAGGGAGGCTGGACAGCTTGGTCCCAAGACTTGTCTCCACAGCCCAACAGACCAGCTGTGGCAGTCTGCAGCCAGTGTCTCTTCAGGCCTAATCCTGACCCATCCTTCCTCAGTGGGTGGGACTTCCCTGCAAAATCTCCAGTAACTCCAGTCGGAGCCCCTAGGGGGAAGGCGTGGCAACACTCTCTGCAGACCAGCCGACTTAGCCTCTCCTACTGGTAGTTCTGAGGAATCTGGGCAGCCCAGATGAGTGTGCTTTGCTCCAGCGAAACACACCCTCTCAACGAAGGGAAAAAGGATTTTGTTAAATGGGTCCTGCTCCCCGTGCCACCCAACTGAATGAGACATTCCAACAGGGGTTGTCAGGCACTTTATACAGGAGCGATCCTACTGGCATCAGGTTGATGCCCCTCCAGGTCAGAGGTACCAGAAGAAGCAGCAGGCACCCACCTTTGCTGTTCTCCAGTTTCCTTGAAGGACCTCTCCAGGCATGGGAGTGAATCAGATGAATAGGGCCTGAACTCCCAGCAAACTGCAGCAGCCTTATAGAAAAGGGACCAGACTATTGAAAGAAAAACAAGCAGAAAGTGACAACAAGAACATTAACAACAACAAAAACAAAAAGGCCCCCACAAAAACCCCATCCAAGGGTCAGCAGCCTCAAAGACCGAAACTAGACAAACTCATGAAGACGAGAAAAAAATCAATGAAAAAAATGCTGAAAAACTGAAAAACCCAAAAGGCGAGCGTGCCTCTTCTCCTCCAAATGATTGAAATGTCTATCAGGGGCACAGAACTTGACAGAGGATCTGACAGATGAATTAACAGAAGTAGGTTTCAGAAGATGGGTAATGAAAACTACAATGAGCTAAAGGGGCATGTTCTAACCCAAGGCAAAGAAGCTAAGAAACTTGATAAAAGGTTGGGGGAATTTCTAACCAGAATAACCAATTTAGAGAGGAACATGAATGACCTGATGGAGCTGAAAAACACAGCATGAGAACTTTGTGAAGCATACACAAGTATCGATAGCTGAGTTGACCAAGCGGAAGAAAGGATATCAGAATTTGAAGACCACCTTACTGAAACGAGACATGCAGACAAGAATAGAGAAAAAAGAATGAAAAGGAATGAACAAAGCCTCCAAGAAATATGAGACTTCATAAAAAGACCAAACCTATGATTAATTGGAGTACCAGAAGAAGATGGAGAGAATGGAAATGAGCTGGAAAACACACTTCAGGATATTACTCGGGAGAACTTCTCCAACTCAGCAACAAAAGCCAACATGCAAATTCAGGAAATACAGAGAACACTATTAATGTACTCCATGTGAAGATCAACCCCAAGACACACAATCATCAGATTCTCCAACGTCAAAATGAAGGAAAAATTGTTAAAGACAGCCAGAGAGAAAGGCTAGGTCACCTACAAAGGAAAGCACATTAGACTAACAGCAGACCTCTCATCAGTAACTCTACAAGCCAGAAGAGATTCTGGGTCAATATTCAACATTCTTAAAGAAAAGAATCTCAACCCAGAATTTCATATCCAGTCAAACTAAGCTTCATAAGCAAACTAGAAATAAAATCCTTTACAGACAAGCAATTGCTGAGGGATTTCATTACCACCGGGCCTGCCTTGCGAGAGATCCTGAAATAAGCACTAAATATGGAAAGGAAAAACCGGTAACAGCCACTGCAGAAACACAACAAAATATAAAGACCAATGACACTATGAAGAAACTGTGTCAACTAGTGTGCAAAATAACCAAATAGCCCCATAATGACAGGATCAAATTCACACATAACAATACTAACCTTAAAGGTAAATGGACTAAATGCCCCAATTAAAAGACACAGACTGGCAAATTGAATAAGGATTCAAGACCCATCAGTGTGCTGTATTCAGGAGACTCATCTTATGTGCAAAGACACACGCAGGCTCAAAATAAAGAGATGGAAGAAAATTTACCAAGCAAATGGAAAACAAAACAAAAGCAGGGGTTACAAACCTAGTCTCTGACAAAAGAGACTTTAGATCAACAAAGATCAAAAAAGACAAAGAAGGGCATTACACAATGGTAAAGGGCACAATTCAACAAGAAGAGCTAACTATTCTAAGCATATGTGCACCCAATACAGGAGCACCCAGACTCATAAGCAAGTTCTCAGAGATCTACAAAGAGATTTAGACTCCCACACAATACTAGTGGGAGACTTTAACACCCTACTGTCAATATTAGAGATCAACGACACAGAAAATTATCAAGGATATTCAAGACTTGAACTCAGCTCTGGATCAAGTGGACCTAGTAGATGTATACAGAACTCTCTACCCCAAATCAACAGAATATACATTCTTCTCAGTGCCACATGGCACTTATTCTAAAATTGGCCACATAATTGGAAGTAAAACACTCCTCAGCAAATGCAAAAGAACTGAAATCATAACAAACAATCTCTCAGACCACAGTGCAATCAAATTAGAACTCAGGATTAAGAAACTCACTGAAAACCACATAATTTCATAGAAATTGAATAACCTGCTCCTGAATGACTCCTGGGTAGATAACGAAATCAAGGCAGAAATCAAGAAGTTCTTTGAAACAAATGAGAATAAAGAGATGACCTGTCAGAATCTCTGGGACACAGCTAAAGCAGTATTAAGGGGGAACTCTATAGCACTAAATGCCCACATCAGAAATCTAGACAGATCTCAAATTGACACACTAACATCACAATTAAAAATGCTAGAGAGTCAAGAGCAAACCAATCCAAAAGCCAGCAGAAGACAAGAAATAACTAAGATCAGAGCAGAACTGAAGGAGATACAGACACGAAAAACCCTCCAAAAAATCAATAAATCCAGGAGCTAATTTTTTGAAAAAACTAACAAAATAGATAGACCACTAGCTAGGCTAATAAAGAAAAACAGAGAGAAGAATCAAGTAGACACAATAAAAAATGGTAAAGAGGATATCACCACTGGTCCAACAGAAATACAAACTACCATCAGAGAATACAATAAACACCTCTACGCAAATAAACTAGAAAATCTAGAAGAAATGGATAAATTTCTGGACACATACACCCTACCAAGACCAAACCAGGAAGAAAATGAATCCCTGAATAAACCAATAATAAGCTCTGAAATTTAGGCAGTAATTAATAGCCTATGAACAAAGAAAAGCCCAAAACCAGATGAATTCACAGCTGAATTCTACCAGAAATACAAAGAGGGGCTGATATCATTCCTTCTGAAACTATTCCAAACAATTCAGAAGGAGGGCCTCCTCCCAAACTCATTTTATGAAGCCAGCATCATCCTGATACCAAAACCTGGTAGAGACACAACAACGACAAAATTTCAGACCAATATCCCTGATGAACATTGATGTGAAAATCCTCAGTAAAATACTGGCAAACCAAATCCAGTAGCACATCAAAAAGCTTATCCACCATGATCAAGTGGGCTTCATCCCTGGGATGCAAGGCTGGTTCAATATATGTAAATCAATAAATGTAATCCATTACATAAACAGAACCAATGAAACCACATGATTATCTCAATAGATGCAGAAAAGGCCTTTGATAAAATTCAACATCCCTTCATGTTAAAAACTCTCAATAAACTAGGTATTGATGGAACATATCTCAAAATAATAAAAGCTATTTATGACAAACCCACAGCCAATATCATACTGAATGGGCAAAAGCTGGAAGCATTCCCTTTGAAAACTGGTACAAGACAAGGATGCCCTCTCTCACCACTCCTTTTCAACATACCATTGGAAGTTCTGGCCAGCCCAATCAGGCAAGAGAAAGAAATAAAGGGTATTCAAATAGGAAGAGAGGAAGTAAGTTGTCTCTGCAGATGACATGATTTTACATTTAAAAAGCCACTTCATCTCAACCCAAAAACTTCTTGAATTGATAATCAACTTCAGCAAAGTCTCAGGATATAAAATCAATGTGCAAAAATCACAAGCATTCCTTTACACCAACAATAAGCAAGCAGAGAGCCAAAACATGAATGAACTCCCATTTATGATTGCTACAAAGCAAATAAAATACCTAGGAATATAGCTAACAAGGGATGTGAAGGACCTCTTCAAGGAGAACTACGAACTACTGCTCAAGGAAATAAAAGAGAACACAAACAAATGGAAAAAACATTCCGTCCTCATGGATAGGAAGAATCAATATCATGAAAATGGCCATACTGCCCCAAGTAATTT
This sequence comes from Mandrillus leucophaeus, assembly GCF_000951045.1. NCBI lineage: Eukaryota > Metazoa > Chordata > Mammalia > Primates > Cercopithecidae > Mandrillus > Mandrillus leucophaeus. The sequence goes on along the minus strand of NW_012101983.1, from coordinate 155,446 downwards.
CTAGATTCAATGCTATTCCCATCAAACTACCATTGATGTTCTTCACTATTTTAAATTTCATATGGAATCAAAGAAGACCCTGTATAGCCAAGACAATCCTAAGCAAAAAGAAGAAAGCTGGAGGCATCATGTTACCTGACTTCAAACTATATTACAAGGCTACAGTAACCAAAACAGCATGGTACTGGTACCGAAACAGACATATAGAACAATGGAGCAGAACAGAGACTTCAGAAATAACACCACACATCTACAACCATCTAATCCTCAACAAACCTGACAAAAATAAGCAATGGGGCAAATGATCTCCTGAGAAAACTGGCTAGCAATATGCAGAAAACTGAAACTGGACCCCCTTCCTTATCAGTTATACAAAAATTAACTCAAGATGGATTAAAGACTTAAATGTAAAACTCCGAACCATAAAAACCCCAGAAGAAAACCTAGGCAATACCATTCAGGACATAGGTATAGGCAAAGACTTCATGAGAAAAAAGCCAAAAGCAATTGCAACAAAAGCCAACATTGACAAATGGGGTCTAATCAAACTAAAGGGCTTCTGCACAGCAAAAGAAACTATCATTGGAGTGAACAGGCAACCTACAGAATGGGAGAAAACTTCTGCAATCTACCCATCTGACAAAGGTGTAATATCCAGAATTTACAAGGAACTTAAACAAATTTACAAGAAAAAAACAACCCCATCAAAAAGTGGGCAAAGGATATGAACAGACACGTCTCAAAAGAAGACATTTACGTGGCCACAAACATGAAATAAAGCTCCATATCACTAATCATCAGAGAAATGCAAATCAAAACCACAATAAGATACCATCTCACACCAGTCAGAATGGTGATTATTAAAAAGTCAGGAAACAATAGATGCTGGCGAGGCTGTGGAGAAACAGGAATGCTTTTACACTGCTATTGGGAGTGTAAATTAGTTCAACCATTGTGGAAGACAGTATGGAGATTCCTCAAAGATCTAGAACCAGAAATACCATTTGACCCAGCAATCTCATTACTGGATATATACCCAAAGGAATATAAATCATTGTACTATAAAGACACATGCACATATATGTTTATTGCAACACTATTTACAATAGTAAAGACTTGGAACCAACCCAAATGCCCATCAACGATAGACAGGATGAAGAAAATCTGGCACATATACATCATGGAATACCATGCAGCCATAAAAAGGAATGAGCTCATGTCCTTTGCAGGGACATGGATGAAGCTGGAAACCATCATCCTCAGCAAACTAACACAGGAACAGACAACCAAACAGTATACATTATCATTCATAAGTGAGAGATGAACAGTGAGAACACATGGACATAGAGAGGGGAAAAACACACACCAGGGTCTGTTGGAGGGTGGGGGGTGAGGGAATGGAACTTAGAGGACAGGTCAATAGGTGCAGAAAACCACCATGGCACACATACACCTATGTGACAAACCTGAACTTTCTGCACATGTATCTCATTTTTTTATAAAAGAAATTAAAAAATGGTTGGGAAAAAATAGTAATATTTCATGACTTTTGAAAATTATGTAAAATTTCAATTTCAGAGTCCATAAATAAAGTTTTATTGGAACATAGCTATGCTCCTTTGTTCACATATTTCTATGGCTACTTTTATACTACAGTGGTAGAGTTGAGTAGTTGTGACAGAAATTGTATGAACCAGAATGTCTAACATATTTACATCTGGCTCTTTACAGAAAATGTTTGTTGAACATTTGTGTCAGCTAATCATTGTATGATTAAGAGCATGCCTCAGGCTGGGCACAGTGGCTCATGCGTGTAATTCCAGTACTCAGGGAGGCCAACGTGGGAGGATTTATTGAGCCTAGGAGTTTGAGACCAGCCTGGGCAACATGGTGAAACCCTGTCTCTACAAAAAAAGTATGAAAATTAGCTGGACATGGTGGCATGTACCTGTGGTCCCAGCTACTTGGGAGGCTGAGGTGGGAGAACTGCTTGAGCCCAGGAGGTAGAAGTTGCAGTTAGCCAATATTGTGCCACTGCACTCCAGCCTGGGTGACAGAGCAAGACTCTGCCTCACAAAAAAAAAAAAAAAAAAGGCATATTCTCTAATATAGGATATAGAATTCTGTATATATGTAACTCATTAAGTGTATTAATTATGAAATTCAAATCTATATACTTTCAAATTTTTATGTGCTTAATATATCCACTTCAGAGAGGTATGTTAAAATCTC
>NW_012101983.1:144633-153164 GCF_000951045.1 Mandrillus leucophaeus | reverse complement strand
TCTCAAAAAAAAAAAAAAAAAAAAAGGAAAAGAAAAAAAAGAGCATGCCTCAAGGCAGAAATAAAACGACGCATGCATGTGTCTGAGGCATTTGAACCAGAGTGACTCCATCTTGAATAGGGGCTGGGTAAAATGAGGCTGAGACTTACTCAGCAGCATTCCCCAGGAGGTAAAGCACGCTTAGTCACAGGATATTTACGGTTAAGGGAACAGATTAATAATGTTTACTAAACAGACCTAGGACTTAACAGACCCAGGAAATGTCTTTATGTTCTGATATCTTAAGAACAAAAGCACTCTTAGTTTAAGAATAGGTTTTGTTTTAAATATAATAATATAAATTCTTGTGGAAGACAGTTATACAGAGACACCACTGATAAAAACAGAATTTAGTAAAAAAGCTGGACAAAACTTGCCAAAACCAAGATGGTGATGAAAGTGACTGCTGCTCATTATATGTTAATTATAATACATTAGCATGCTGAAAGACAACCCCACTGGCACCATGACAGTTTACAAATGCCATGGCTAAGTCCAAAAGTTACCCTATATGGCCTTTTAAGGAAGAGGAACCCCTAGTTCCCTGGGAACTCCCTGCCCCTTTCCCAGAAAATTCCTGAATAATCACCTCCTTGTTTAGCATATGATTAAGAAATAATGATAATGACAGCCAACCAGCAGACTTCGAGACTGCTCTGCCTATGCAGTAGCTATTATTTTATTTCTTTACTTGTCTAATAAATTTGCTTTCACTTTGCTCTGTTGCCTTGCCCTGAATTCTTTCTTGTGTGAAATCTTTGAACCCTCTCTTGGGGTCTGGAAAGGGCCCCTTTTCTGGTAACACAAGGACTGAGTTGATTTTTAGCATTGGTCTTTTTAAAAAGCAGGGCCCAATTTGAAATGGTATTCCTTCTAGTGGTTTCCCACATCATTCAGAATGAGTTCTGAAGACATTACTAGAGCTGAAGAAGGTCACTCTTGATATTGCCTGTAGCTACCTCTCAGATTTCTACTATACTTTGCCCTTAGTCACTCTGCTCTAGCCACACTTCCTCCTTACTGTTCTGGGAGTTGTACGTCAGGGCCTTTGCACTTACTGTCCTCTCCCCCAACCCCATCACCTTTCAGCATAACCTGCTCACTCATTGCATTCCTCAATCTGTCCAAATGTTACCTCATCAACAGGCTTCTGTTACTTACCTTATCTAAGATAGCCCCAGTTCCCAAAACACATACGCTTGTTTTCTAAAAGGTAAGCTCCCTCGCCCAGTCCTCCCACCCCTCACTGCTCACTGGCTGCCCCAAGAAACAGGCACTTTGACAGTTTTATTCAATACATCTTAGAAGTGTTTGGTTCAGAGAAGATGCTCAAAAATATGTGCTGAATGAATGAGTTAATGAATAAATATATGATCTTATATGTGAGTTACTGCATCAAATAGTGATTCATATCTAAAATGCTGCAAGTTACATTGACAAAATAAATGCATGCATGTACTGCCCTGCTTTGTTGATGAAAAGATTTAAGGCAGAAAAAAAGGAGAGTAACCCACGTGAAGCCAATTGTGGCTGAAATTGAACTACTATTGGCTAGACCGTTGGCATAACAGGTGATAGCTGTGGACAAGATGAAGCCAGTTTAGAAGGATCACATGGTATGCTGAAACAAAGCGGCCTGTGAGCTGTCTGGAGCAGAAAAAGCAGTGATTGTGCACCTGCTGCCTGTGTGCTAGTGGTCCTCACTAACAGGAGCTCATTAACCGTGGAGGAGCTGCTGGGCCAGCCTTTACACAGATACGGAAATTAGCTCTCAGACAGAAAATCTGTTTTGACTTTCTCCCATTTATGCAACTACAACTACTGGATTTTGTAAATGATAAAATTGCCAAGTGGGAAAACAAAACATTGGTGGTGTTTTGCAAAAATAAAACTATGCTTGATTTATTGGAATTCTTCAAAGGAGAAAATGTGGATGAAGGGGACTAACGGCTGAAATTATAGTTATTTATTTATTTTTTCACAATTCATTATGGAAATAAGACAGGGAAGGAGGTGGAATTTTGTCCAAAACTGAAAGTTGGCCTGGAGATAGAAAATAGAGTAGATAAATGAGAAGTTTGAAGGGTTGATTTCTTAATAATTAGTGGTAGAATCAGTCTTTTCAGCATCTTTATAAATGATGTGGAGAAGGTCTTATCAGAGAATCACTGGCTTTAATGATTTTTCCTTTGTATAGCAGGAAGGATTTAAGATAAGAAACTCAGTTATCGACTTGTTAATAAATTCTGTCTCTACCTGAGGGATTTTGAATAGCTGACTCTGGACCAATCAAATGCACTCTTACCATCCAAAAGAGAAAATGGGGTGTGTGTGTGGGGGGGGGTGTGTGTGTGTGTGTCTGTCTGCCTGTCTGTGAGAGAGAGAGACAGACAGGCAGACAGAATGGAATGGGGGTAGTGGAAGAAGTAACTGAAGGTGGAATCGAAATGGGAACTTTTGAAAAACAGGGCCTGAGTGTGTTTTAGCTTAGAAACACTATTGATATTTTTCTAAGTGATTACTGAATACCCTCCCTAGGAAATTCTGACACCAGTATCAACAAAACAAGAAAACCCTTTTCCTACACTTTTGTAAAACCATGTGTTAATATACTTGGAATACTGTGTATTTTTTATTGTTATTTGTGAATAATGGGAATGTTGAAGGGCAACTACCTAAACTCACTGGAAGGACATGGGTAAGAGGTGGCTGCTTATATGGCTTGAGAGAACATGAAAACACTAGGTTGGGAAGAATAGAGCAATGTAGGACACAGGGTAAGGACAGCATAGTGGTTTTTGTCTAGTAATTTTTGCCAGTCAAGATCTGCTAAGGCTTACATATGTGTTGCTGGTTCCCTGGGTGTAATTCAAGACTTCACATAACCTGGATTTATTATAAATTGCCTTCCCAAAATAATCTCTCATTTCAGTCTCAGACCACCACCACCACACAGCATCAGAAGTGTATCTAATTAACAAAGGTTAACTGTTGTCATTATCATTATCATACTTAAAAAACACAGTCAGCTGCTCCATTCTGTGAAGGCTTCCCAAAAGATCTCCCCCTCCCTCCACAAGATTAACTGATCCATTTTCTCTGGTTTTCCAAAGCACTTGTCTTTTTTTTTAAATTTATTTTTATTTTTTAGATTCAGGGGTACATGTGAAGGTTTGTTAAATAGGTAAATTCATGTCACAGGGGTTCGTTGTATAGATTATTTCATTGCCCAGGAATTTATGCCCAGTAACCAGTAAGCTCAATTATATCACACTTGTCAATTTTTGCTTTTGTTGCAATTGTTTTTGGTGTCTTTGTCATGAAATCTTTGCCCATTCCTATGTCCATCATGGTATTACCTAATTGTCTTCCAGGATTTTTATAGTTTTGGGTTTTACATTTAAGTCTTTAATCTACCTTGAACTGATTTTTGTATATGGTATAAGTGACACAGGATTTTTTTTCAGTGCTGCTTCTCAGCCGGAAATTTCCGTGGCTGGTAGCACTCCTGTCTGGGCTTTGCTCAGCTCTGGGCTTGCCACTAGACTTGCGCTGCCCACTCGGCCCTGGCAGGCTGTGCTTGGCTCATGCTACCAGCCTGGATCTCATGCCCACTAAGAGTAAGCCAGGCATGCTGGCTGCTGCAGCAGGGCAGGCAGCCTCAGGCGCTGGCTCTGTGTGAGGCTATGGCTGGACCAGGCGTACCACAAGTAGCTTCTTCCCTGGGTGCTGGTGTCTGGACAAGGGGAACACGATGGTGACCAAAAAACTTGGAGATACCAGCAACCATGGAACCCCAAAATGGGTGTTAGTGTGTTAGAGCTCTGGCTCAGGGAGTCCTGAGGTCTGGGCCCCACAAGGATCGCAGCTCATCCGTGCTACAGTTCCTTTTGTACCCACTGTTCCATGGTCCTGGGTTCTTGTCCCTCATCCAAGGAGAATGAGGTTACACAGACAACCAGAGAGTGAGAAAGGTGGAGAAGTTTTATTGCCACTAGACTTGTGCTGCCCACTCGGCCCTGGTAGGCTTTATTTTATTGAGAAGTTTAATTGAGTGACAGGATAGCTCTCAGCAGAGACAGACCTGAAGTGGGTAGTCCCCCACCTGAAGGTGGGCTGTCCCCACCCAAAGGCAGATAGCTCCATGTGGCTGAGTCTGAGGTTTTTATAGGCTCAGAACTGGGGAAGTGTGGGCTGTGAGTAGCCTTGAAAAAGGCAACATTTGATTGGTTAAAAAGCATTATTCTGAAAGAACCAACTGGGAAAGAGCAGGCAAGAAGTTCTCATTCCGGTCGTGGACTCCATCTGGAACCAGCCACTTGCAAGAATCTGGAAATTTATAAGCAAAGAGCAGAGTGAGGGAGTCACTGAATGAAAATTACTAAGAGAATATATCAAGTTAGGGAGATTCTTGCTAAACTGATCAAATAGGATTCTTGCTAAAGACAGGTCAAAGACTTATACCTCAAATGTGAAGGATGGGTATCTTGGTCAGATCTCAAGCATGATCAGATATCAAGAGTGGGTGGGTGAGGATTCTTGCTAAACTGATTTAGCAGGATTCTTGCTAAAACTATGGCCTAGGCAGGCCAAAGACATTGTGGGGGCCAAGATCAGGGCTTAGCTGAAAAGAGGATTCAGAGGAATTTGAGTAAAGTTTGATTGAGCAGAGAGTCTTTGTCAAGATAAATGTATCAATGAAAAGAGTCAAACTCTGTAAAATATTTGAAGAGATTTATTCTAAGTCACAATGGCCTGTGACATAACCACAGGAAATCTTCAGAACATGTGCCCAAGGTGTTCAGGCTACAGCTTTGTGTTACACAATTTAGGGAGACACAAGACGTCAATCAATACATATAAGATGATGTACATTGGTTTGGTCCAGAAAGGTGGACAACTCAAAGCAGGAGCTTGCAGGTCATAGGTGGATTCAAAAATTTTCTAATTTACAACTGGTTGAAAGAATCAAGTTACTGTCTAAAGACCTAGAATCAATACAAGGGAATGTCTGAGTTAAAAGGTTGTGGAGACCAAGGTTCTCATCATGCAAACACGATCAACAGAAGGGAATGCTTCTTATAGAATTAGAGACTCTGTTCTATCAGTCTTAAGGTCTCTGTTTTAATGTTAATGCTGGTCAGCTGTGCCTGAATTCCAACAGGAGGAGGGTAAAATGAAGCATTTTCAACCTCCACTTTCCATCATGGCCCGGACTAGTTTTTCAGGTTAATTTCGGAATGCCCTTGGCCGAGGGGAGGGTCCATTAGTCTGCTGAGGAGCTTAGAATTTTATTTTTGGTTTACAAATGCAAACTTTTATTGAACGCTTTCTCTCAATAACTGTAAAAATGAGAACCTTTTCCAAGACACTATCTGTCATTACATCACTTCTTCTTTTCTTGTACTTCATCAATCAATGAAAATCAATTGCAGTTATCCCCAAGTATCTGTGTGTGGGGGATTGGTTTCAGCACCTCCCACAGATAATGAAATCTAGGGATGCTTAAGTCTCTGATATAAAATGGCATAGTATTTGCATGTAACCTATACATATCCTCCCATATACTTTAAATAATCTGTAGATTACTTATAATATCCAATATAATGTAAATGAAATGAAATGGAAAGAGCTGTTATACTGTATTATCTAGGGAATAATGAAAAAACCCTGACAGTACAGATGCAACCATCATTTCTTTTCTGAATATTTTTAATCTTCAGTTGGTTGAACCCCTAAGTGTGGGACACACAGATATAGAGGGCCAATTTTATATCATTTTCCTCACAGAGTTTTTCTCAAAACCACGATTAGTGAGAGAATAACTTAAAGACAGACATGTGTAGTAAGTTTCAATAAACTCAAAAATGCTAAATTGAGGAACATGTGAAAACAAAAATAATATAAAGACCATAACATTGAAACTTTAAGTATTTTAACTCTTTTAAATAAAAATAGAAACACTTCTAAATTAAAATGATTTAAATCACTATATTAAAGTGACCTACTTTTGTTTTAAGTAAATAAAAGCTTCATAACAATTCTCCCACTTTCTACAAAGAGGAAAACATTACTCATAACATTTTGTTACCACAAGATGACTTACGTAAACAAAATGATTTTAAATGACCAGAACTCAGTCATTTACCCAATGACTACTGTCACCATCAAAGAACACATAATTACATATTTCTGAATGTGAACTTTTAAAAAAGAAACACCTATAAGCTTGTCACCTTTGTAACATGCTTCTCTCAATAACTGTAACAATGATGGTTGCACCTGTACAGTACATACACAGGGTTTTTTCATTATTCCCTAAACAATACAGTATAACAGCTATTTTCATTGCATTTACATTGTACTGGGTATTATAAGTAATCTACAGATAATTTTCTCTAAAAGAAAAATATTTATTTGGGAATGGAGCATTGCAATGGGAATATTCATGCCATAGTAAACTATGTGCACATTCAGGGAGGTGAAGGAAGACAAAGGTTTTTAAAGAAAAAAAAAGAGTCCAAAGAGGTTGTGAAACTTCTTTGTCTTTGGTCAAGTCACAGTGCACCTATAAATCTTAATAGGATAATTAATATTATCATATTATTACTAATATTGCCCTAAAAGTTACATAATATTTTAACATAATTGTTTGGAAGAAATTATCGTTGGCTACAATATCCTTGCCATTAATAACAAGAGTGATGCCAGCCCAAGGTCACTTATGGGACAGACAGCTGCTGGGCAGATATCCTTGTAGAGTTATTTTTTGTGTAAGGATACGATGGCTTTCGTACAAGGTTATGATTTTTGCAGTCTTTTGTGATAGTTTTTGTAAGAACCCTTTCTTCATGGCCTTCCCTGGCTCTATTTGTCAGGGACTTCTTAATATTAGTGACTCTGTTTTGATTCTGATAACTTTCACACATCCAAACTGCTACTGACCCCACCTTTACTTCCCTGACTGTTGAAACTCATGTGACCTTTGCTACAAGCTTTTCTATGAAGTCCAAAATTTGGAAGATCAAGAACAGCCACAGCTGGGCTGCCTAGTATTTACGCATCATAAAAAACTTGTTCCCCATAAGGTGTCTAAATGATTTTTGTTTACTTTGCTACCAACTAAAAATATACTTTCAATTAGAGATTTTATTTAGGATAATAAATATCGTTACTATTATCATTACTGTCAGCATATCCATACACTTGAGCAGATAAAGTACATGGGGCTGATTGCTTTTTCTTATGCATTACTTCACTCCTAGAGCTTCTTCTGAAAGTTAATGGAGAACAATTGCATTGGAGCCAATCGGCAGATGGGACTTGTGCTGAGGGAGGAGGATAGAGAAGGAAAGGGCAGGCTTTTGTGAGGTTGTTAGGACAGCTTGAGGGTAGTGGGAAAGAGGCACACCGAGAGGTGAAAGAAAATAGTGTCAGGAAAAACTGTGGAACACTTTTGTGGCTGAGTCCAAGCTTGTATGATTCACCACATGACAGTTAATAAGTTAAGAGAAGAGATGTTGGGGCAAAGAGAGCAACTTTATTCAGAGAGCCAGCAAACCAAGATGGTGGTGAACTAAATCCTAAAGAACCATCTTAAATTAATACAAATTTGACTCCTTTTATGTTAGGGGAAAGGGGAAGAGGGAGGGGGATGGGATCAGGAGGTCCCCAATGACCACAAACATCGGCATCAGCGAGAGTCCAAGGAGGTTGTGAAACTTCTTTGTCTTTGGTCAAGTCATAGTGCTCCTATAAATCTTAATAGGATAATTAATATTATCCTATTATTACTAATATTGCCCTAAAAGTTACATAATATTTTAACTTGTATGTACACCTTCGTTATCTCCTCAGGAGTTAGTTTAGGAAGGGACTATTATCATCCTTACTTTAAGTTAAACTGTAAACAATTCCTCCCATAGTTAGCTTGGCCCATGTGTGGACATAAGCAGAAGCAGTTAATCTAAAGGATATCATCAAGTGGGGGCAATTACAAGCAAAATGGAATTAGTCATGCTAGGCCTCCTTTTCACTGTTAAACTTAGAAGATGATTGAGTGTTCTATGGAATGCTTGGTTATTGTCTAGCCCAAGCTTCTTGTTTAGCTATATCTTTCATTGCCTTAGAGTTATCTTACCACTCTTAGTTGTTGTAAACAGATAGTAATACAAATAATTCTTGTCCATCAAAATGCAAATACATTTTTTGCTAGTGGGGATGTAATTATTTCCCTGTGGATACCCGCCAGCTTTGCATCTGTTAACAAATTCATTTCAGCTTGACAGCCTGTATCTTTGATTGCTCCTTGGATTCTCCTTTGGCCTTGTTTTTAAAACCTTTCTTGTTCCCTTATTAATTAATGAGTTCTAAAAAATCTTTGACATGTATTCATTTTACATTTGTTAAAAGCTTTGATTTTCTTTTTTAAAAATGTAAACTTGGCTGGTCGCAGTGGCTCACGCCTGTAATCCCAGCACTTTGGGAGGCCA
>NW_012101983.1:134690-142643 GCF_000951045.1 Mandrillus leucophaeus | reverse complement strand
AAATGTAAAATATATCTCAATGAAGTCCCTTTAAATAGTTTGCTTTTTTTTTTTGTAAAAGATTACTTACATCTTAACATATGTCCCCCACCAAATGGAACTGCCAGCTCATAGACCTCAGGTAAGGGGAAAATAGGACTAAACCTCAACCATTGTTCTTTGTTCTGAATTTCTGGAGAAAGTCACACCCACAAGCTAGAGCTAACATTCTTTTCTGCTGACCCCAACTTTTTAAACAAAGCTTCTCTTCCTTAACCAATTGCAAATCAGAGAATCTCTGAATCTACGTATAACCTGTAAGCCCTGCTTCAAGATATCCTGCCCTTTTAGGCCAAAACCAATGTTTAACCTCAGTGTATTCATTTACAATTTTGCCTATAATTTCTGCTTTTTTGAAATTTACTCCTGCCTTTAAAAACCCTTACCTGCAAGCCACTGGAGAGGTCAGAATTTAAGCATTAGCTGCCCTATCATCCTTGCTTGGTATGTGCAAATAAATGCCTCACTTACTCTCACTGCTGTCCTGATGTTACCGTTTGATCTTGTTGTGCCTGGCAAGCAGAGTCCAGTTCGGTTCTTTAACAGTTCTTTCTGATTGATTTATAAAGCAAGTGCTGATATAAACTGAATATCCCTAAATTCCCAGATAGTAAGGAAATAAAATGTTTAATATTTAAAAAGTATTGTACTTAAAAAAAAATCCATCCTGTAGAAACAGCTAAATGAACATTTTAGAATTCAAATTTATATAATTAAATGAATCTTTGGTAAATGAGACTATTTTAATAATTTTGGTTTTCCTCACTCATAGGTGGGAGTTAATCAATGAGAACACATGGACACAGGGAGGGGAACATCACACACTGGGGCCTGTCGGGGGTGGGGAGGGGCTAAGGGAAGGATAACATTAGGAGAAATACCTAATGTAGATGACGGGTTGATAGGTGCAGCAAACCACCATGGCATGTGTATACCTATGTAACAAAACTGCATGTTCTGCACATGTCTCCCAGAACTTAAAGTATAATAATAACAAAAAATAATAATTTTGGTTTTCACAAAAGAGCTATGTCTTCTCTCTGATTTATCAGTGTTAAGTATAATATATGTGTATGTAGGGGAGAAAAACTTTTCCTCTACCTTCTTCAATTCAATGATTTAGGGCTTGTGAATTAGAATGACAAAGACAGATTAACAAAAGAAAAGATACATTTTTATTCACATACATACATATGTGGAAGTTCACAGAAAAATGTGACACAAAGAGGTCGTTAGATTTTGGGCCTGATATATCACCTTAATAGAGAAAGGGGTGGGGGACAAAGGACACTTATGGGAAAACAAATGACTTTTTGGAAAGACAAAGAAGCCCTTAGGAGAGTATATCAGAGACATGATAGCTTTGTGACAATTTCTTTATATGAGTGGCACAGAAACTTCTCATCACCAGTGATGAGAGTCTATCTTCCCTGGTTGCTCCTGGGGAGAAGATTTATGTCAACTGAGCTTTTTTCTTTTTTTGCAATTCTTCTGGGAGGCTCTCTTTTTAGGTAGATAGATTTCAGGGACTCAAATGACTGCTCAAAATAATTTTTATGCTATAGTAGCATGTTCTGGACCCATTCATGTGCATTTTATTTGAATTTTTTTCCCCCAAGCTACAGGCTTACTGATAAAATAAGCTGACATTACTCTTACACAATGTTTAGGATTTCAAAAAATATAAATTTTGTTTAGCTAAATTGAGTCACTATTTGAAACAACGTATTATTTTAGTATGTCAGCTTTAAGATAATTTCCAAGATCTTTAGGTAACTTAAAACCTTGGACTGCTACTAAGTTGAGTTAATTAATAGATAATCACTGAGTCCTAGGACAATTTCTAAGTAAATAAGAACACTGAACCATTAACTAAACAGTTTAAAATTTATCTACTTTTGCTTCTGATTTTATATGCCACAGAAAGGCTATATTTTTCAGTCATGTGAACGAGTATGTTTAGTTTGACCACCTTAAGAAGATGTAAAAGAGACGTGCAGCTGCTGTAGAACGTTGTGTTTTGTGTGTGAACGTGCTAGTTTACTCAAATTCTTGTGCATGCCAGAAAGTTTGACAATCCACCCTCTTGGGAGAAAAAGTTTTACTCTACTCACTTAAGTTAGACCGGTTGGGGCCTGCATATTAACTAACAATAGACAGACTGGCAGGAAAAAAGACAAGATTTATTTATATCTACATATGTAAGTCATTCAATAATGAGCAACTTGCTGAACAGCCAGAGGTAAAGGTTTATATATAAACTTAACCAAAAAAGGGTAGATTTAGGACTCTAAAGGGAAAGTATCGAAGGTTCTATTGGGTTTTTTGATGCTAATGAGCAGCTGAATTCACACATCTGGTGGTAAGAGTTAGTCTTTCTTTCAAATAAGAAACTTCCTCTGAGAAGGGGTGAATGGCTGCTGTATTTGGGGAGTATCTGCTTTAGTTTAGATAATGTTTCTCTCTGTGGCTGCAGATTGTTCATATGTTTTCAGTTTAAAGTAATTTTAATCCCTTCACTCCCATACCATCATGTTTTTTCTCTGTGAATTAAAAGTCCAGAACTTTGTTAAAAATTGTAATTATTAGGGATCATTGAGACCATAACAGGAGTAATAGTAACACAGAAATAAAATTGGGATTATGCTTTTGTTTTTCAAAGAAAAAGAGTAGGTTTTTTTTTCTCCCCTGAAGATAAAAAGGTTATTTTCTTAAATCTTCAACTCCTTTACTTCAAAGAGTGTAAGAACTTTAGGGACGCCAGAGATATTTGGTTTGTATGAGAAATGTAAAAAATATCTATTTTTTCAGTCATTGGACACCAGCAATATCAATCATCTGAATCCACTGTATATTAAAACAAATAACATAGTTTTTGTGAAAGATAACTACATATATGTTAAATATAAAAACTATGTTAGACATAAAAAAAAAAAGATGTATCTATCTAGCTATCTTTTTTTTTTTTTAGAGACAGGGTCTTGCTGTCTTGCCCAGGCTGAAGTACAGTGGCTCAATCATGGAACTCCTGGGCTCAAGTGATCCTCCCACCTCAGCTTCCCAAGTAGTTGGGATTATAGGTGATCACCACCACACCCAACTAATTTTTAAATTTTCTGTAGAGATAGGGTCTCAGTATGTTGCAGGCTGGTCTTGAACTCCTGGCCTCAAGTAGTCCTCCTGCCTCAGCCTCCCAAAGTGCTGGGATTACAGGCATGAGCCACCACACCCGGCTAAAATAACAAAATTTTCTAAAGCCAAAATATATGAGAATGGCATTGGTTTACATTTTTGTAAATCTCTTAAATGTATGGCTTATTAGAAAATATCTGGATTCACATGTCTACATCTGTATTTAATCTGTTATAATATGACATATCATGTAGTCTTTGCACTGTACATGTGTGAGAATGAAAAAGGCAAATGCTATTTTAATATTATTATGAAAGTACTTTTTACTGTGTGCATCCCCAAAAGGGTTTCAGGAACCTTAGAGTTCCCAAGACTGTACTCTATCTTTAAGAAAAGGGTGAGTTGATGCTAGAATGTAAAAGTATAATGAAGGAGAAAACTTGAGAGAGATTTTTTTCTCTTGACTTAAAATAACTGAGTATGAAAAGAGATTCTAAAATATGTTAAATTTTAGCAAAGAGTACTCAGTTTTAATAACTTACTTCCTCACTTTACAGAGTAATAACTGTCACCTATAATATGAAAGCTTACTTTTTACCTTTCCTGTTATCTGCCTACATAGCAGAGATTCTGTGGCTAATCAGAACTTTTTGTGTTTGCTTTATTTTGATTTTACTACGTTCTTTACTATTTAAAGGAAAAAAAGTCTCACTTTTGAAAGAGCTAAGGTTCTTTACAATCATCTTACCAAAAATTGTTTACTGTCTCTTTGATTAAACAGGTAACTAAATATTGTTTCTCATTAACCCATGACCCTACCTTAAGTGTTTGTATATCCTCTGACAACTCTTTCAAAATAGATTTCCCAAAATTAAAACCCTAAATTTAGAAAAAAATATTTTTTATATACCTTGCCAAAATTTATTTTTTATGGACCCCAAAATATATTTCAGATTTCTCAAGGGCTCCTGGAAAAATCACAGAGATTTGGTTTCTCACCATATAAAAAAAGAAAAGCTAGAAATAATTAGTTTTTTTTTGGACATGCTACTATTGTAAGAATTAGATGGGAAGACTCGTCAGATTAGAAGAGATGTTCAATCTTCCCTAGAATGTTTGCGTAGGCAAATGTTATTAATATAACTTTTCACAATGTGTATGCTTTATGGGAAGTTCCTGGAGGTTTGCCAGTGTTCTTGCTATCTATAATAGGTTTTTACTCTCAGGGGAAATATGATCAAAACTCAAGAAATAGTTTTTTTGTTTTGTTTTGTTTTTAGAGACAGGGTCTTACTCTGTCACCAAAGCTGCAGTGCAGTGGTGTGATCACAGCTCACTGTATTCTCAAACTCCAGGGCTCCTGAGTAGTTAGGACTACTGGCCCATGCCACCACACCTGGCTACTTTTAACATATTTTGTACAGACAAGGTCTTGCTGTGTTGCCCAGGCTGGTCTTGAACCCCTGGGCCCAAATGATCCTCTCTCCTCAGCCTCTCAAAGTGGATCACAGGTATGATAAGCCATGGCACCTGGCTGGAAATTCATGAAATAGTTATGTAATACACCACAATAGAGAATTTTACTTTCTTATATTATTCTGCAGTAATAAATAAACCACACCCAATGTCTTTGCTGTAATCTACACATAGTTTTTACTTCACTCTCAGGTTTGCCTGAAGACTCTAAATTACAGCCCAGAGTTTGTGTCTTTAACAAATAAATACAGTTTTATATACTAGTGGAAAGGGACCACACCAGGTACTTTTAACTGTTGACACTTCAACACACAGACTATTGCCTAGGCTTCTGAATTGATATCACTTAGCTAACTTTCAGACCCTACCTTGAACTGAGTCAGAATTTCCAGAACTCTTTTTAAAGTCTATAAACTGGTGACTTCATGAAAGCTTGACTGCTAAGCAAGATCCGGTAAAACAAAATTAACTACAGAGGACTGAGTGGAATGATGAGGGAAATTTTATGGTGGTTATTTGTCTGCAATATTGATGTGTTATTGTTCTATTTTCTGGGTATATCAAAAGGCCATTTTCTTCTTAAATAATCTGTAACCCATAATTCAATTCACTGCCTTTGTATGCTAAAATAAAACAGTTTTATGTGGTATCTGATTTTCACTGACTCACTCCCCAGAATTCAGAGACTTTTACTAAATCCCAGTGCTTTTCATGACAATATAGTTATTTATATACATTTGATAGAAATTTATCTGCTTTTATACCAGGATATAATTGGATATATTGTACAACCAAAGCCTAGACTGAAAGGTATGATTTCAGAATGATGCTCTTTTAATCAGACACGACAGGTCACTTTTATGAAAAACAAAGGGTGACTTTACATATGAGACCAATACTTATGAAGCCCACCTAGTAAAACTGGTTTACATGTCCCAGGTTTACAGATGGTTAAAGGAAGATCAGATATTGGCAAGCTAGGAAATTTAGCCAATTGTGAGGACCTCAAAAAGAGGGGCAATTACTCATTTTCTATAGATATTATAAAAGGAAACTGGTGGAGGTAAGTTTTGGGTCTTGATTTCTAAACCTCAAGATAGCAAATAATAGACACTTTTAAGATTCCAATCCAAGATTCCTTATGACACCTCCCAAACAGAAGTTTATTTTGTGGCCTTAGCACTTACTGCTTATGTTTGAATAGCAGACCCAAGGAAGCTTATACAGTTTAACACTCTTCTTCATCAATTTTCCTATAAAAGACCAATTAGTAAATATTTTCAGCTTTGTGACAGGACCAGGACAAGGATGAGATGAATGAGATGTATTAGTGCCATGCCAAGCCATACTGGAGTCTTAGGTTATAAGGGAGGAAAAAATACCTTTCCTTCTACCCATGGCTGAAGTCCCCACAACAAAAGACAGATTAACAAGAGAAGAACATGCAAACTTATTTAATATAAGTTTTACTTGACACGGGAGGCTTCACAAGGAAATAAAGAATGAAGAAACAGTTAAATATAAGGGTTTTTGCATAGTAGGTTTGATGCAGAGTAAACAGTTATGGAGACAAATAAGGCAAACAGTATGATCTAATGGTAATAAACTGGGGGAAACTTAGCAAGGTATGTTTGTTTTGATTATTATTGGCATCTCTGTTCCTTTAGAGATAAGGATGCTCCTTTCCTCCACTCAAGGGAGGATACTCTCACATAAAGGTCTTCCGACCTGCTTCAGGGGAAGGCTGAAAATCATTCCTCCTATTACTGAAATAAACTTTATGTGATCATATTATTTTAGTATTGTACATTCAGTTTTGTGAAAGACTTTGAAACTACAAAAAAGAAGAAACCATTACTAGGTGTCCTATAAAATGCTGTGTTGTCTAACCTACTCTTTTTCATTTTTTAAAAATTATTATACTTTAAGTTCTGGGGTACATGTGCAGAACATGCAGGTTTGTCACATAGGTATACACTGCCATGGTGGTTTGCTGAACCCATCAACCCATCATCTACATTAGTTATTTCTCCTAATGCTATCCCTCCCCTAGTCCCTCAACCCACGACAGGCCCCAGTGTGTGATGTTCCCCTCCCTATGTCCATGTGTTCTCATTGATCAACTCCCACTTATGAGTGACAACATGTGGTGTTTGATTTTCTGATTTTCTGTTAGTTTGCTGAGAATGATGGTTTCCAGCTTCATCTATGTCCCTGCAAAGGACATGAACTCATCCTTTTTAAATGACTGTATAGTATTCCATGGTGTGTATATGCCACATTTTCTTTATTCAGTCTATCACTGATGGACATTTGGGGTGGTTGCAAGTCTCTGCTATTGTGAACAGTGCTATAATAAACATACGTGTACATGAGTCTTCATAGTAGAATGGTTTATAATCCTTTGGGTATATAACCAGTAATGAGATTACCAGGTCAAATGGTATTTCTGGTTCTAATCTTTGAGGAATCGCCACACTGTCTTCCACAATAGTTGAACTAATTTACACTCCCACCAACAGTGTAAAAGCATTACTATTTCTCCACATCCTCTCCAGCACCTGTTGTTTCCTTTTTAATGATCAGCATTCTAACTGGTATGAGATAGTATCTCATTGTGGTTTTGATTTGCATTTCTCTAGTGACCAGTGATGATGAGGTTTTTTCATATGTCTGTTGGCTGCATATATGTCTTACTTTGAGAAGTGTCTGTTCATATCCTTTGCCCACTTTTTGATGGGGTTGTTTTTGTCTTGTAAATTTGTTTAAGTTCTTTGTAGATTCTGGATAGTAGCCCTTTGTCAGATGGAGAGATTGCAAAAATTTTCTCCCATTCTGTAGGTTGCCTGTTCACTCTGATGACAGTTTCTTTTGCTGTGCAGAAGCTCTTTAGTTAGTTTAATTAGATCCCACTTGTCTATTTTGGCTTTTGTTGCCATTACTTTTGGTGTTTTAGTCATGAAGTCCTTGCCCATGCCTATGTCCTGAATGGTATTGTCTAGGTTTTCTTATGGGTTTTTTATGGTTTTAGGTCTTACGTTTAAGTCTTTAATCCATCTTGAGTTAATTTTTGTATAAGGTATAGGGAAGGGATCCAGTTTCAGCTTTCTGCATATGGCTAGTCAGTTTTCCCAAAACCATTTATTAAACAGGAAATACTTTCCCTATTGCTAGTTTTTGTCAGGTTTGTCAAAGATCAGGTTGTAGATCTGTGGTGTTATTTCTGAGGCCTCTGTTCTGTTCCATTGGTCTATATATCTGTTTTGATACCAGTACCATGCTGTTTTGGTTACTGTAGCCTTGTAG
>NW_012101983.1:130749-133680 GCF_000951045.1 Mandrillus leucophaeus | reverse complement strand
GTTTTCAAAGGGAATGCTTTCAGTTTTTGCCCATTCAGTATGATATTGGCTGTGGGTTTGTCATAAATAGCTCTTATTATTTTGAGATACGTTCCATCAATACCTAGTTAATTAAGAATTATTAGCATGAAGGACTGTTGAATTTTGCTGAAGGTCTTTTCTGCATCTATTGAGATAATCATGTGGTTTTTGTCATTGGTTCTGTTTATGTGATGGATTATGTTTATTGATTTGCATATGTCGAATCAGGCTTGCATCCCAGCGATAAGGCCAACTTGATCGTGCTGGATAAGCTTTCTGACGTGCTACTGGATTCGGTTTCTTGGTATTATACTGAGGATTTTTGCATCAATGCTCATCAGGGATATTGGTCTAAAATTCTCTTTTTTTGTTGGGTCTCTGCTAGGCTTTGGTATCAGGATAATGTTGGCTTCATAAAACGAGTTAGGGAAGATTCTCTCTTTATCTATTGATTGGAATAGTTTCAGAAGGAATAGTACCAGCTCCTCTTTGTACCTCTGGTAGAATTCGGCTGTTAATCTGTCTGGTCTTGGCCTTTTTTTTTCTGTTGGTAGGCTATTAATTACTGCCTCAATTTCAGAGCCCGTTATTGGTCTATTCAGAGATTCCACTTCTTCCTGGTTTAGTGTTGGGAGGGTGTATGTGTCCAGGAACTTACCCATTTTTTGAAAAGATCAACAAAATTGATAGACCACTAGCCAGACTAATAAAGAAGAAAAGAGAGAAGAATCAAATAGATGCAGTAAAAAATGATAAAGGGCATATCACCATCGATTCCAACGAAATACAAACTAACATCAGAGAGTACTATAACTATAAACACCTCCACACAAATAAACTAGAAAATCTAGAAGAAACAGAAAAATTCTCAGCAAACTATCACAAGGACAGAAAACCAAACACTGTATGTTCTCACTCATAGGTGGGAACTGAACAGTAAGATCACTTGGACACATCACACACCAGGGCCTGTCAGGGGGTTGGCGGCTGGTGGGGGGATAGCATTAGGAGAAATACCTAATGTCGTTGATGAGTTGAAGGGTGCAGTAAATCAACATGGCACATGTATACCTATGTATAAAACCTGCATGTTGTGCACATGTACCCTAGAGCTTAAAAGTATAATAATAATAATAATAATAATAATAATAAAAACACCAGCTCCTGGACTCACTGATTTTTTTGAGGGGTTTTTCATGTCTCTATCTCCTTCTGTTCTGCTCTGATCTCAGTTATTTCTTGTCTTCTGCTAGCTTTTGAATTTGTTTGCTGTTGCTTCTCTAGTTCTTTTAACTTTAATGTTAGGGTGTCAATTTTAGATCGTTCCTGCTTTCTCTTGTAGGCATTTAATGCTACAACTTACCCGGCAAACACTGCTTTAAATGTGTCCCAGAGATTCTGGTACCTTGTGTCTTTGTTCTCATTAGTTTCAAAGAACATCTCTATTTCTACCTTCATTTCATTATTTACCCCATAGTCATTCAGGAGCAGGTTGTTCAGTTTCCATGTAGTTGTGCAGTTTAGAGTGAGTTTCTTTATCCTGAGTTCTAATTTGATTACATTGTGGTCTGAGAGACAGTTTGTTATGATTTCCATTCTTTTGCGTTTGCTAAGAAGTGTTTTATTTCCAATTATGTGGTCAATTTCAGAATAAGTGTGATGAAGTGCTGAGAAAAAAATGTATATTTTGTTCATCTAGCATGGAGAGTTCTGTAGATGTCTATTACGTCCACTTGGTCCAGAGATGAGTTCAAGACCTGAATATCCTTGTTAATTTTCTGTCTCATTGTTCTGTCTAATATTGACAGTGGGGTGTTACAGTCTCCCACTATTATTGTGTGGGAGTCTAAGTCTCTTTGTAGGTCTCTAAGAACTTGCATCATGAATCTGGGTGCTCCTGTATTGAGTGCATATATATTTAGGATAGTTAGCTCTTTTCGTTGCATTGATCCCTTTACCATTATGTAATGCACTTGTCTCTTTTGATCTTTGTTGTTTTAAAGTCTCTTTATCAGAGACTAGGATTGCAACCCCTGCTTTTTTTTTTTTTTCCTACATTTGCTTAGTAAATATTCCTCCATCCCTTTATTTTGAGCCTACGTGTGTCTTTGCACATGAGATGGGTCTCCTGAATACAGCACAGCAGTGAGTCTTGGCTCTATCCAATCTGCCAGTCTGTGTTAATTGGGGCATCTAGCCCATTCACATTTAAGGTAAATATTGTTATGTGTGAATTTGATCCTGTCATTATGATGCTAACTGGTTGTTTTGCCCATTATTTCATGCAGTTTCTTCATAGTGCCAATGTTCTTTACAATTTGGTATGTTTTTGCAGTGGCTGGTACTGGTTGTTCCTTTCCATGTTTAATGCTTCCTTAAGGAGCTCTTGTAAGGCTGGCCTGGTCATGAGAAAATCTCTCAGCATTTGCTTGTCTGTAAAGGATTTTATTTTTAGTTCGCTTATGAAGCTTAGTTTGGCTGGCTATGAAATTCTGGGTTGAGATTCTTTTCTTTAAGAATGTTGAACATTGGCCCCCACTCTCTTCTGACTTGTAGGGTTTCTGCCGAGAGATCTGCTGTTAGTCCGATGGGCTGCCCTTAACATTTTTTCCTTCATTTCAACTTTGGTGAATCTGACGATTACGTGTCTTGGGGTTGCTCTTCTCGAGGAGTATCTTTGTGGTGTTCTCTGTATTTCCTGAATTTGAATGTTGGCCTGTCTGGCTACGTTGGGGAAGTTCTCCTGGATAATATCTTGAAGAGTGTTTTTCAACTTGGTTCCATTCTCCCCATCACTTTCAGGTACACCAATCAAATGTAGATTTATTCTTTTCACATAGTCCCATATTTATTGAAGGTTTTGTTCGTTTCTTTTCATTCTTTTTTCTCTAATCTTGTCTTCTTGCTTTA
>NW_012101983.1:125035-128724 GCF_000951045.1 Mandrillus leucophaeus | reverse complement strand
TTCAGAATAAGTGTGATGAAGTGCTGAGAAAAAAATGTATATTTTGTTCATCTAGCATGGAGAGTTCTGTAGATGTCTATTACGTCCACTTGGTCCAGAGATGAGTTCAAGACCTGAATATCCTTGTTAATTTTCTGTCTCATTGTTCTGTCTAATATTGACAGTGGGGTGTTACAGTCTCCCACTATTATTGTGTGGGAGTCTAAGTCTCTTTGTAGGTCTCTAAGAACTTGCATCATGAATCTGGGTGCTCCTGTATTGAGTGCATATATATTTAGGATAGTTAGCTCTTTTCGTTGCATTGATCCCTTTACCATTATGTAATGCACTTGTCTCTTTTGATCTTTGTTGTTTTAAAGTCTCTTTATCAGAGACTAGGATTGCAACCCCTGCTTTTTTTTTTTTTTCCTACATTTGCTTAGTAAATATTCCTCCATCCCTTTATTTTGAGCCTACGTGTGTCTTTGCACATGAGATGGGTCTCCTGAATACAGCACAGCAGTGAGTCTTGGCTCTATCCAATCTGCCAGTCTGTGTTAATTGGGGCATCTAGCCCATTCACATTTAAGGTAAATATTGTTATGTGTGAATTTGATCCTGTCATTATGATGCTAACTGGTTGTTTTGCCCATTATTTCATGCAGTTTCTTCATAGTGCCAATGTTCTTTACAATTTGGTATGTTTTTGCAGTGGCTGGTACTGGTTGTTCCTTTCCATGTTTAATGCTTCCTTAAGGAGCTCTTGTAAGGCTGGCCTGGTCATGAGAAAATCTCTCAGCATTTGCTTGTCTGTAAAGGATTTTATTTTTAGTTCGCTTATGAAGCTTAGTTTGGCTGGCTATGAAATTCTGGGTTGAGATTCTTTTCTTTAAGAATGTTGAACATTGGCCCCCACTCTCTTCTGACTTGTAGGGTTTCTGCCGAGAGATCTGCTGTTAGTCCGATGGGCTGCCCTTAACATTTTTTCCTTCATTTCAACTTTGGTGAATCTGACGATTACGTGTCTTGGGGTTGCTCTTCTCGAGGAGTATCTTTGTGGTGTTCTCTGTATTTCCTGAATTTGAATGTTGGCCTGTCTGGCTACGTTGGGGAAGTTCTCCTGGATAATATCTTGAAGAGTGTTTTTCAACTTGGTTCCATTCTCCCCATCACTTTCAGGTACACCAATCAAATGTAGATTTATTCTTTTCACATAGTCCCATATTTATTGAAGGTTTTGTTCGTTTCTTTTCATTCTTTTTTCTCTAATCTTGTCTTCTTGCTTTATTTCATTAAGTTGATCTTCAATCTCTGATATCCTTTCTTTTGCTTGATCCCTCCGGCTACTGATACTTGTGTATGCTTCACAAAGTTCTTGTCCTGTGTTTTTCAGCTCCGTCAGGTCATTTATATTCTTCTCTAAATTCGTTATTCTAGTTAGCAATTCATCTAACCTTTTTTCAATGTTTGTAGCTTTCTTGCATTGGGTGAGAACATGCTCCTTTAGCTTGGAGGAGTTATTACCAACCTTCTGAATCCTACTTCTGTCAACTCATCAAACTCATTCTCCATCCAGTTCTGTTGCCTTGCTGGCAAGGAGTTGTGATCCTTTGGAGAAGAGGCTTTCTGGTTTTTTTCAGCCTTTTTCCGCTGGTTTCTCTCCATTTTTGTGAGTTTATCTACCTTTGGTCTTTGACATTGGTGACATTCAGATGGGGTCTCTGAGTGGATGTCCTTTTGTTGATGTTGATGCTATTCCTGTTTGTTAGTTTTCCTTCTAACAGTCAGGGCCCTCTGCTGCAGGTCTGCTGGAGTACGCTGGAGGTCCACTCCAGACCATGTTTGCCTGTGTATCAACCATGGAGGCTGCAGAACAGCAAAAATTGCTGCCGCTTCCTTCCTCTGGAAGCTTCGTCCCAGAGGGGCACCCGCCAGATGCCAGCCAGAGCTCTCCTGTAGGAGGTGTCTCCCAGTCAGGATACACGGGAGTCAGGGACCCACTTGAAGAGGCAGTCTGACCCTTACCAGGGCACGAATGCCGTGCTGGGACGTCTGCTGCTCTCTTCAGAGCCACCAGGCAGGGATGTTTAAGTCTACTGAAGCTGTGCCCACAGCCACTGCTTTCCCCAGGTGCTCTGTCCCAGGGAGATGGCTGTTTTATCTAAAAGTCCCTGACTGGGGCTATGCCCCTCCCCCCACCAACCTTCAGCATCCCAGGTCAACCTCAGACTGTGCTGGCAGTGAGAATTTCAAGCCAGTGGATCTTAGCTTCCTGGGTTCCATGGGGTTGGGACACGCTGAGCCAGACCACTTGGCTCCCTAGCTTCCGTCCCTTTTCAGGGGAGTGAACAGTTCTGTCACTGGCATTCCAGGTGCCACTGGCGTATGAAGAAAAAAAAAAAAAAAAAACTCCTGCAGCTAGCTCATTGTCTGCCCAAACAGCTGCCCATTTTGTGCCAGAAACCCAGGGCCCTGGTGACATAGGTGCCCGAGGGAATCTCCTGGTCTGTGGGTTGTGAAGAATGTGAGAAAAGGGCAGTATCTGGGCCAGAGTGCACTGTTCCTCATGGCACAGTCCCTCACGGCTTCCCTTGGTAGGGGAGGGAAATCCCCTGACCCCTTGCACTTCCCAGGTGAGATGATGCCCCACTCTGCCTCAGTTTGCCCTCCGTGGGCTGTACCCACTGTCCAACCAGTCCCAATGAGTTGAACTGGGTAACTCAGTTGGAAACGCAGAAATCACCCACCTTCTCTGTCGATCTTGCTGGGAGCTAGAGACTGGAGCTGTTCCTGTTCGGCCATCTTGCCAGCAAATTCCCACCCTTTCTCATTATTCGGGACTTTTATTGCTTCTTAGCTATTTTACCACTCTATTAGTTGTAGTAAACTGTTAGTAATTCAAATGACTTTTGTTGGTTATGATGCAATTGATTATTTCCCTGTGGAATTTGGAGTTTGACCAATTTTGAATCTATTGAATTCATTTCAGCACTCTGGATTACCTCTATTTGTGTCTTCTTTGGAATCTCCTTGATTTGGTTCTTTACCCTTTTCTAGTTCCTTCAAAAACTGAGTTAAAACATTCTTTAACACATCTTTATTTTATTTTTTTGTTCAAGATTCATCATTTTACCTTTAAAAACATTTAATATCCTTTAATAATGGGTTAAGACATACATAATTTATTATAAAAGTCCAGTTATACATTCAGGAAAGTGAGGATAGCTTTGGGATCGTTCACGAGATCCAACTATGTGGCAGGGTGTTGGGGATACAATAATGAATATAGAAGACTAGTTCCTTCCTCCCAGAATTTACAACCCAGTGAATTTCCTGGTCCTTTCTATTGATCCATCCATCCACTCACTCTTCTACACTACAAATGTTTATTGAAGCATACTGTTAGTACTACAGCTCAGTCACATTTGGGTTGAATAAACTTTTTCAATCTAGCCTTCAAGCCTTAAAGACATATTTAACAATGTTGCTGGGTCAGGCACGGTGGCTCACACCTATAATCCCAACACTTTAGGAGGCCAAGGCAGACGGAGCACAAAGTCAAGAGATTGAGACCATCCTGGCCAACATGGTGAAACCCTTTCTCTACTAAATTAGAAAAAAAAAAAAAAAATTAGCTTGGCGTGGTGGTGTGCACCTGTAGTCCCAGCTACTCAGGAGGATGAGGCAGGGGAATTGCTTGAACCTGGGAG
>NW_012101983.1:115801-123115 GCF_000951045.1 Mandrillus leucophaeus | reverse complement strand
GCTGGCAGTGAGAATTTCAAGCCAGTGGATCTTAGCTTCCTGGGTTCCATGGGGTTGGGACACGCTGAGCCAGACCACTTGGCTCCCTAGCTTCCGTCCCTTTTCAGGGGAGTGAACAGTTCTGTCACTGGCATTCCAGGTGCCACTGGCGTATGAAGAAAAAAAAAAAAAAAAACTCCTGCAGCTAGCTCATTGTCTGCCCAAACAGCTGCCCATTTTGTGCCAGAAACCCAGGGCCCTGGTGACATAGGTGCCCGAGGGAATCTCCTGGTCTGTGGGTTGTGAAGAATGTGAGAAAAGGGCAGTATCTGGGCCAGAGTGCACTGTTCCTCATGGCACAGTCCCTCACGGCTTCCCTTGGTAGGGGAGGGAAATCCCCTGACCCCTTGCACTTCCCAGGTGAGATGATGCCCCACTCTGCCTCAGTTTGCCCTCCGTGGGCTGTACCCACTGTCCAACCAGTCCCAATGAGTTGAACTGGGTAACTCAGTTGGAAACGCAGAAATCACCCACCTTCTCTGTCGATCTTGCTGGGAGCTAGAGACTGGAGCTGTTCCTGTTCGGCCATCTTGCCAGCAAATTCCCACCCTTTCTCATTATTCGGGACTTTTATTGCTTCTTAGCTATTTTACCACTCTATTAGTTGTAGTAAACTGTTAGTAATTCAAATGACTTTTGTTGGTTATGATGCAATTGATTATTTCCCTGTGGAATTTGGAGTTTGACCAATTTTGAATCTATTGAATTCATTTCAGCACTCTGGATTACCTCTATTTGTGTCTTCTTTGGAATCTCCTTGATTTGGTTCTTTACCCTTTTCTAGTTCCTTCAAAAACTGAGTTAAAACATTCTTTAACACATCTTTATTTTATTTTTTTGTTCAAGATTCATCATTTTACCTTTAAAAACATTTAATATCCTTTAATAATGGGTTAAGACATACATAATTTATTATAAAAGTCCAGTTATACATTCAGGAAAGTGAGGATAGCTTTGGGATCGTTCACGAGATCCAACTATGTGGCAGGGTGTTGGGGATACAATAATGAATATAGAAGACTAGTTCCTTCCTCCCAGAATTTACAACCCAGTGAATTTCCTGGTCCTTTCTATTGATCCATCCATCCACTCACTCTTCTACACTACAAATGTTTATTGAAGCATACTGTTAGTACTACAGCTCAGTCACATTTGGGTTGAATAAACTTTTTCAATCTAGCCTTCAAGCCTTAAAGACATATTTAACAATGTTGCTGGGTCAGGCACGGTGGCTCACACCTATAATCCCAACACTTTAGGAGGCCAAGGCAGACGGAGCACAAAGTCAAGAGATTGAGACCATCCTGGCCAACATGGTGAAACCCTTTCTCTACTAAATTAGAAAAAAAAAAAAAAAAATTAGCTTGGCGTGGTGGTGTGCACCTGTAGTCCCAGCTACTCAGGAGGATGAGGCAGGGGAATTGCTTGAACCTGGGAGGCAGAGACTGTAGTGGGCTGAGATCGCACCACTGCACTCCAGCCTGGCGACAGGGTGAGAATCCATTTCAAACAAACAAAAAAATGTTGCTGTAGGAAACTGTGTAATGCATTCCACCCAACATTTTTTGATGAAATAAAAATCTTAGCAACATTTCTCTAGCTTTTTTAAATAGAAGAGGAAAAGGACCTACTCTCATAATTTCTCACTACAAGACTAGTAACAACTGACCAGGCACAGTGGCTCATGCCTGTAATCCCAGCACTTTGGGAGGCTGAGGTGGGTGGATCACGAAGTCAGGAGATCGAGACCATCCTGGCTAACACGGTGAAACTCCATCTCTACTAAAAAATACAAAAAATTAGCTGGGTGTGGTGGTGAGCACCTGTAGTCCCAGCTAATCGGGAGGCTGAGGCAGGAGAATGGCATGAACCTGGGAGGCGGAGGTTGCAGTGAGCCAAGATCGCGCCACTGCACTCCAGACTGGGTGACAGAGCAAGACTCCGTCTCAAACAACAACAAAAACAAAAAACAAAACAAGACGACTAGTAACAATTTACAAATAAATTTTTATTCTATTATTGTATTGGGAACTAGATTATCTATGGAATGTATGTACTTATTCAATGATGCTGTTGTTATTGAAAATGTTTCTCAAAATTCTTTAGAATTGCCTTCAAATATACAAGTACAGTTTTCTGAATACCTCAGTGAAATATTCATCCATTTAAGGAGGATCTGATTTTAGAAAGGGCCAAAGTCTTTTGGAAATAATTTTAGTCTCATTTAGCGGATAAGAAACTAAAGATAAAAAATAATTTTTAGATGACTTCTTTTCCACGTTCCTTGAGTCTTTTACTACAAAAAATGTAGGAATCATCCAAAAGACTTTTAGCATTTTAAAGCAATACATTAATTATAGAGTACTAAATGAAATTCCCACTTGAGTCCTTCCAATCCTGCCCCCCTGCCTCATTTAGCAGTGGGTGCCACTATTAATGATATTAGGTATATTAATGCCAACTTTTTCAGGAGTTTATAAAGATAGAACTATATGTACTAATCACACAGATTTTTAAAACCTGGAATCATGCAATACATATTTGTCTATAATTTTCCTTTTATTCATAGCCATTTACTATGGGCTTCCTTTTAGTCAGAATAAGAAGATTATTATTCATTAGTTTTAAGAGTTATTCAATATTTTTTGTAGTGACAGATCATAGTTTATTCAACCATTTTCCTATTAATGGTCATTTGTTTTAGTATATTGCCATAGCACAAGAAAAGAAAGAGTCTTCAATGGACATCTTTACATTTATATCTGAATATTCTTGTACCATCATTTCTGTAAGATAAATTTTGGGAAAAACTATATAAATGTATTTTAATAGATTTTTCTAATTTGCTTTTTCAAAAGACTGTAGAAGTTATTACTCCTCCCAAATACTCTTGAAGAATATCAGAGAATAGCAGTTTCCACATGCTCACCAACACTGGATTGTATTACTCTTTTAAGTTTTGACAATGTGATGAGTGAAATGGAATCTCATTGTTACAGAAATTCGCATTTTCCTGACCAATAAGGAAGTTGAGTACATTTTAATGTATTTATTATTTTTATGTTTTTCTTCAAATATTCCTTTTCATATTTTTGTCCATTTTCCCGTTTTATATTGCTTTCAAATTTTTTATTAATTTCTAGAAGCCCTCTAAATATCAAATATCTAAAGATCTCTATTAACTCTTCATTCCATGTAAAACATCTTCTCCCAGTCTTTTGAGTTTGTTCACATGTGTCACTAGCTATGCACAAATGTGGCTGGGCGAGGTGGCCCATGCCTGTAATTCCAGCACTTTGGGAGGCTAAGGTGGGAGGATCCTTTGGGTCCAGGAGTTCAAGACCAGATATTAGTTGGGCATGGTTGTGTGCACCTGGGGTTCAGGCTACTCAGGAGGCTGAGTCAGGAGGCTTGCTTGAGTGCAGGAGGGGAGGCTACAGTTAGCCATGATAGTGCCACTGCATTCCAGCCTGGGCAACAGGGTGAGACATTGTCTCAAAAAAACAAAAATGTATAATTTCTTAAATACAATCAAATCCATTACTCCCCTCTTTAAAATTACAGCTTCCCTGCATTGCTTAGGAAGCAATTTTTTATTTCCTATGAAAAATAATAAAATAATAATTTGCGTGTGAAACAGAAAAACTCCAGCTTCTAAGTGAAAATGAGAAATCTTATTTTTAAGCCAAAAAATAATGAATTCAACTCACATAGCTTCAAAAATCTAAAAAAAACTATAAACGAAATGACTACTAACATATTCAAATAATACAATATGATCACATAAAGTTTATTATAATAATGTGAGGATGGCTTACTAGTTGGAAATCTGTTGATGGAATTTATCACATCAGTAGGACAAAGATTTAAAAACGTATAATTATTAATATAAATGCCCCCAAAATAATGAATTTGTATCTAATTTCCACTGCTGGTCGTTTAAAAAATACAAAAATAGGAATGCAAGAATAGTATTTATCTCAAATAGCCAAAATCACACTTAATTTGGGAAGCACTAGAATCATTAGTTTTTATATTTCAGGTACATGACACCTTTGCTTGTTTCATCACTATTATTTGATCTTGCTCGGAAAGTTTATGCAAATGAATAAAATTAAGAAAAAGAAATGTAAGTTATTTATATAGAAAAATAAGTCAAACTAGAAGATTGGATGATTTTCCACCTAAGAAACTTTTAATTCAAAAGAATGAATAAGCAAATTCATTCAAGTGAATTTGTAGAGATGGGCATCTTGCTATGTTGCTCAGGCTGTTCTCAAACTCCTGGCCTCAAGCGGTCCTCCTGCCTCAACCTTCCAAAGTGCTGGGATTACAGGTGTGAGCCACCATGCCCAGCTAAAGTGGTTTGTAACAAAATACTTATACAACAAGTACTACATTCCTACATAGCATTAATTACACTAACTAAACAATATGCTAGAAAAAGCATCAATTTCCAGTAGTACAAATGCTATGAAGTAATGAGAAATATTTTAAAATGTCCAGGAAAATGCAGTATTTTATTAAGGAACATAAAGCTTTGAGTAAATGTAGAGCTATATCATGTTTCTTAAAGAAATATTACTATTTAAAAATATGTCAGCCGTGCGTGGTGGCTCACGCCTGTAATCCCAGTACTTTGGGAGGTCAAAGTGGGAGTGTTGCTCAAGTCTAGGAGTTTCAAATCAGCCTGGGCAACACAGTGAGATCATGTCTCTACAAAAAATACAAAAAATTAGGTGAGTGTGGTGGTGTATGTCTGTGGTCTCAGCTACTTCAGGAGGCTGAGGTGGGAGGATCACTCGAGCCTGGGAGGTCTAGGCTTCAGTGAGCCATAATCCTGCAACTGCACTCCAGCCTGGGCAAAAGAGTTAGACCCTGTTTCCAAAAATAAATAAAAACAAAACTATGTTAATTTTCTACAAATTAATTTATAAATGTAATTTAATACTAACCAAAGGTCAAATGAGACACTGAAAAATGATTCTGATATTCATCTGAGAGTCTAAATTGATGAGATGAACCCTGAATATTTTGGAAACATATAAATAATAATGACTTGATCTATCAGACATAGAAACATTATTAAATTATAACTAAAACAGGATGGCACTGGTGTGGGTACTAAATGATGAATGGAACAAAATAACACTTTCCAAAAATATACCTCCAAATTTGGTATATAATAAAGGTGACAGTTCAGATCACTGTTATAACTTAAAAGACATTGTCTGCTTAATGCAATGTGTGCCCACAGATTATTCACCTCATTTCAATAACGATCAGTGTAATGGTTAATACTGAGTGTCAACTTGATTGGATTGAAGGATGCAAAGTATTGATCCTGAGTGTGTCCGTGAGGGTGTTGCCAAAGGAGATTAACATTTGAGTCAGTGGACTGGGAGAGGCAGACCTACCCTAAATCTGGGTGGGCATCATCTAATCAGCTGCCAACACGGCTAGAATAAAGCAGGCAGAAGAAAGTGGAAGAGCAGACTTGCTGAATCTTTCAGCTTCCATCTTTTTCCTCCCGTGCTGAATGCTTCCTGAACTTGAACATCAGACTCCAAGTTCTTCAGCTTTTGGACTCTTGGACTTACACCAGTGATTTTCCAGGGGCTCTTGGGCCTTTGGCCACAGATTGAAGGCCACACTGTCGGGTTCCCTGCTTTTGAGGTTTTGAGACTTGGACTGGCCTCCTTGCTCCTCAGTTCATAGATGGTCTACTCTAGGACTTCACCTTGTGATCATCTCCTAATAAACTCCCCTTCGTGTGTGTGTGTGTGTGCATGCATATATATATATATATATCTCCTATTAGTTCTGTCTCTTTAAAGAACCCTAATACAATCAGCATACCCTATGTTCCCTCTTGCTTTTTTCGTTTGCAGTATCATTTGAAAGAAAGTTGTAAATACTGTTTCACCTTAAATATTTCAGTATGCATCTCCTAAAGAAAAAAAACGCATTCTATGTAATCATCATATACTTTTAATGCCTAAGAAAATTAACATTAATTATATAATATCTTAATGCAGTCCATATTGAAATATTCCCAATTGTATAAACACAATTTTATTAGTGGTTTTATTGGATTATTTCAGAGCAGAATATATTCCGAGTTCATATATTTCATTTGGTATTTTTGTTTCTGTAGTCTCTTTAGATCTAGTTCAGATATCCTACTTTTCTTTCATGACGTTGAATTTTTGATACCTTGTAAATTTTTGTTCTATAATCCTTTAAAGTCAGGTTTATTGAAGTATAATTTATGTAGTGTAAAATTCAACTTTTTTAGTATATACTTTTATGAGTTTTTACAAATACATTCAGTGATGTAACCATCACAATCAACATAAAGAACATTTCTAACTCCCCAAAAAGTTCCATTGTGCCTCTTTGTTGTAAACACTTTCCTCTTCTGCAATATTCTGGCAACCACTGCTCTATTTTTATCCCTACAGTTTTGCCTTTTTAGGAAAGTCATATAAAGGGAATCATACTGCATGTAGCCTTTTGAATCTGACTTTTTACTTTCCATATTTGTTTGAGAGTTATCCATTGTGTGGATGTACCAAAATCTGTTATCCATTTATAAGCGGAAAAATTTTTGGTATTTGGGTGTTGACAATTATGGATAAAACCTCTATAAATACTTGTATACAGGCTTTTGTGTAAACATATGTTTTCATTTCTCATTGGTAAACAGCTAGAATTGAGATTGGGAAATCATATTGTAACGGTATGTTAAATTGTATAAGAAATTGACAACATGTTTTCCAAAGTAGCTGTACCATTTTGCATTTCCATCATCAGTATATGAGAGTCCGGCTGGGTGTGGTGGCTCATGCCTATAACCCAGTACCTTGTGGGGCTGAGGCAGAAGGATCACTTGAGGCCAGGAGTTCAAAGCCAGCCTATTGGATTTTTAGTTGTTCCACATTCTTGCCAACACTTGCTATGTCACTCTTTGATTTCACCATTCTAAAGAGTTGTGTAATGGTGTCTCATTATGGCTTTAATTTGCATTACTCTCATGAACAATTATGTTGAACTCTGTTTCTAGGTCTGGAAGGGATAGTTTTAAGCTGTCTGCTATCAGAAAGACTCTACCCCAGTGAAATATTAAAGCAATTTCTCCATTGTCTTTGTTTCCCCCTTTCAAGTCTTCTCTCTTTTGGCTGAGAAAATAAAACCAAGCCCCGATGCTTGTCTCAGTCTACTCAGAAGGCTGACAGAATTTTCCTAACACTAATTTTTTTTTTTTTTTTTTTT
>NW_012101983.1:111673-114691 GCF_000951045.1 Mandrillus leucophaeus | reverse complement strand
CTCTCTCTCTCTCTCTCTCTCTTCCAAAGTAAGACTTAAATGAAGATATAAAGCAGTTTTGAAAGGGAAAGAAGTTAGCAAAGACAGCATACTACACATGAAAATGGTTCTCAAGCTTATAAAATGAATTGCCCTAGAGGGAGCAAAAGATGCTTACACCGATATTTTACTCATTCTCATTTTTCAATTGAGAATGGGAGAGGTGACTCAGTAACAACTGTTGTCGAACAAATTTAAGGATACTATGTTTCAGGCCTGGCATGGTGGCTCATACCTGTAATCCTAACACTTTGCGAGGCTGAGGCGGGAGGATCACTTGACTCTGGGAGTTTAAGATCAGCCTGGACAACATAGTAAGGCCTTGTCTCTACAGAAAATAATTAGTGGGGCATGGTGGTGCTTGCCTGTATTCCCAGCTACTCAGGAGGTTGAGGTAGTAGGATCGCTTGAGCCTAGGAAGTTGAGGTTGCAGTAAGCCATGATTGTGCCACTGCCCACTTTAGTCGGGATGACAGAGTTATAACCTGTATAAAAATAGAAAAAAAAAGATGATTCCATCTGTTTGAACAATTGAGTATAGATAATATTTTTAAATACCTGTCCCCTTAGCTTACTTAACATGTAGTTAGTAGGAAATAATGGACCCTAAATAATGGGCCCTAAGTATGGTTGATCCATTTGCATCACAACATACTGTAGGTATGACTGAACACACAATAACCTAAAGATGATAAACAATAATATATAACTAAAAAGCAAGTAGAACAGAATCAAGACCTACCCACTCCATACAACACTGGTGATATGTTGATAAAGTATCCTGCCATAAGTTTAAGAGAGTTTATATAATTTATGAGGCTACAGAGAAGAAAATTATCCACTCCCTAAGTGGTAACAAAAACCAATGCCTCATTACTTTCCTCAGGAGCCAAAAATAAAAATAAAAATAAAAAATCTAGGAATTACTAAAGCCAGCAATATCAGATATATTAGATAGGTGAGAGCCACCAGCAGTGGCTCTGATGAGTGATCTGCCTCACTACTCCTGCCACCCTTCCTCTCTCGCCCACCTGCCTCAGGAGGGATTACATATAACTTAAATGGTTATTTCCATCCCTCTAGTTTCTGGATTCTGGTTATAATGATTTTACCTCCAGATATAGGGAATGAAATAGGAAGGGGCAACCTGCTACTCATCAGACTCAGGGTAGAGTACACAAGTTTGGGACATAGACATTTCGTTATAATAATACAACAAATTCTCAACACATGGGAGTTGTAAAGGTGATCTCTCATTTCTGAGTCACTAAAAGTAGATTTAATAATCTGGCTATTGCGTGCAAGTATGTAACCATTTAAAAATTATATAATAAGGGCCAGGCATGGTGGCTCACACCTGTATTCCCAGCACTTTGGGAGGCTGAGGTGGGTGGATCACCCAAGGTTGGGAGTTCAAGACCAGCCTGACAAACATGGAGAAACCCCGTCTCTACGAAAGATACAAAATTAGCCAGGTGTGGTGGCGTATGCCTGTAATCCTAGCTACTTGGCAGGCTGAGGCAGAGGAATCGCTTGAACCTGGGACAGGGAGGTTGCAGTGAGCAGAGATCGTGCCACTGCACTACAGCTTAAGCAACAAGAGCAAAATTCTGTCTCAAAAAAAAAAAAATTATATAATAAGAAATACAAATGTTATTACATTTAGGAGAAGGCTGGGCGTGGTGGTTCACACCTGTAATCCCAGCAGTTTTGGGAGGCGGGTGGATCATCTGAGGTCAGGGGTTTGAGACCAGCCTGGCCAACATGGTGAAACCCTGTCTCTACTAAAAATACAAAAATTAGCTGGGTGCGGTGGCACATGCCTGTAATCCCAGCTACTTGGGAGGCTGAGGCAGAAGAATTGCTTGAACCCAGGAGGCGGAGGTTTCAGTGAGCCAAGATAGCACCACTGCATTCCAGGCTGGGTGATGCAGTGAGACTCCTTCTCAAAAAAAAAGAAAAAAAAAAAAAGAGAAAAAAGAAATTTAGGAGGAAAAACATTTAATGTTAGGGAGACACATGTAATTTAATTATTTTTCCTATAAGCACTATTTCTGTCAGTTGAAAATGAGAAAATACTAATTATAGAATATAGACACACACAAAATTGAATATAAATAGTTGAACATCTTTGTGTTATACTAATTCCATTTAAGTAAAAGATAAATATGTGAATCTTAAGCAAAAAAAAAAAAAGCCCATACCTTTGTCTCAATTATCTAATTTATGTAAAAGTGGGAGAACAACAAATAGTCTGTGCAGGTATTAACTTCTGATTAGTTATTTTCTTTCACAAGGTTAATCTTTGAATTATGGATACTTGATCATTTGGTTTCTGCTATTAAAACTACATCAAGTTTTGGTATCCATAGGACTGTATTTGAATACAAGCTTTATTTCATGTAAAAACATTTGCATTTGATGCAAAAACGAATTTCCAGAAATGAAGTGACTTAAAATAACACATTTATTATCTCATAGTTCTGTAAGTCATAAGTCCTGGCACAGGCTCAGCTAGGTTCTCTGCTCAGGTTCTTACCAGGCTGAAATCAAGGTGTCAGCCAAGCTGTGCTCCCTTCTGTAGTTCCGGGTATTCTTCCAAACTCATGTGGTTGTTGGCAGAATTAAGAATTCTGTAGGAAGGTGTGCTTTCTTGCTGACCATCAGGTAGGGGCTACTCTCAGTTCTTAGAGGCCACCCGCCATTTTCTGCCATATAGGCCTCTCTACAACATGCAACTTTACTTCTTCACGGCCAAAAGAAAAGTATTTGCTGTTGCTTTCAATCTCTCTGACTTCTCCTTGACCCTCTTTTTTTTTATTTTTTATTTTTCTTTGAGACAGAGTCTCGCTCTGTCACCAGGCTGGAGTGCAGTGGCACGATCTCGGCTCACTGCAACCTCCGCCTCCCGGGTTCAAGCAATTCTCCTGCCTCAGCCTCCTGAGTAGCTGGGACTACAGGTGTATGCCGTCACACCTG
>NW_012101983.1:107885-108778 GCF_000951045.1 Mandrillus leucophaeus | reverse complement strand
GCTGAGAAAATAAAACCAAGCCCCGATGCTTGTCTCAGTCTACTCAGAAGGCTGACAGAATTTTCCTAACACTAATTTTTTTTTTTTTTTTTTTTTTTTTTTACTTGTATAGTTTAACCCTTCCCTCCATCCCTAAATAAAACCCCCTTTTTTTTGGGGGGATTTTTTTTTTTTTTTTTTTTTACTTGTATGGATTATGTTTTCACTACCAAAGGAAGAGAATGAGTTAGTCAGGAATCATCTGGAATTCCTTGAAAATTATTATTGATGGTAGCAGAAATGATGAGCTCTATTTCTGCCACCCTCACTTTCTCTTTCACACATATACACATACGAATACCTCACACAGTCTAAAAAATGGTGGCTTTTCAGAAAATGTATTCCATGCTCACATTTTATTCCAGAAACTGTTCTTTACTCCATAAACCCTCCCTTCAAAATTTCTTTTCAGAGGAAATCTTTTCTAACTTGATCTTAGCAAATATTCCCTTCAATGTGCCTGAAAAGGATTTTCTTCACAGACTACTCCCCAAAACTTTATCCATAAGAAAAAACTATGATGCATATTTCAATATTGTTGAGGTGTAGATTAAAATATAAAGGCACAGTTAGAAATGGGACATTTCAGGGGTGAGAGAAAGCTGGTAGGTAATGAAAGTAGATGAAACAGTGTGAAACAGGCAATGTAATTTAAAGTAGGTTTTGGGGTTAACTTCCCTTAGAATTAACTTCCTTTAGAAACAACATATTTTCTTGCAGTTCTTTATGGATTCTTGTCACTTTCCAATGAGTATGTGCTTTACAAAATTTTTTCAGTGAAGATTCTGACACACTTTACTCCTCCAAGTAAATTTTCCCTTTTTTTTAATTTATAAAAATGATGGGGGGAAAAA
>NW_012101983.1:99276-104590 GCF_000951045.1 Mandrillus leucophaeus | reverse complement strand
GTGTTGCTCAGGCTGGTCTCAAACTCCTGAGCTCAGGCAATCTGCCTGCCTCGGCCTCCCAAAGTGCTAGGATTACAAGCATGAGCCACCGTGCCCATCTGCTCCTTGACCCTCTTTTTAAGAGTTCATTTGATAATGTCAGGTCCACCTAGGATAATCTGCCTTTATTTATTTGTTTCTTTTTGAGACAGGGTGTCTCTCACAGTGTTGCCCAGGCTCTAGAGTGCAGTGGTGCAAGATCATGGCTCACTGTGGCCTTGACCTCCCGGGCTCAAGCAACCCGTCTACCTCAGCCTCCAGATTAGCTGGGACTACAGGTGTGAGCTACCACATCTGGCTAATTTTTAAATTTTTTGTAAAGATAAGGTCTCCTTATGTTGCCCAAGCTGGTCTCGAACTCCTGGACTTAAGTGTTCCTCCTGTCTCAGCCTCCGAAAATCTGCCTTTAAAAATCAGTTGATTAACAAATTTAGGTGCTGGCAATTTGAGAGTAAACAAAGTAGGAACTAACTCTGATGGGAATGATAGTCAACTAACACAGAAACACAACTGCAGACTGTGGTAACTGCTGTGAAGGAAATGAACAGGGCAGTGTGACAGAGTGACTGGGGAAGAACTCTCATGACAGGAGGTGATATCAGGGCTGATATCATCTGGAATCTCAGAATGAATCAGTTAAGAGAAGAGCTTAGGGAAGAACAGGCCAGGCAGCAGCTGAACTTTCACATCACGTCTGAAACAAATTATTCAGGAGTATATTGTCCTCCTGACGGGAATTCTCTGGAAACTTGTTTTCCACTATCATCTTTGGCCTTGAGTATTTTAGCGAAAACACAATATAACATGGAATTAAATTTACTGAACACCTGGGTGTTCCATGATTTCAAGATGCATAAAACAATGTCTTTCTAGGCCATCCATCATATTTACCACAATTATTGGGATCAATGGCATGTGATCTTTGTTCTCCTTGTGCGTCACTGGTGCTATAGGATGTTTTAGATGTTTACCACAACCACTATTATCCAACTTCAAGCATGAACACCTTTTACACAAGGCTGTCTTTTTTATAGGCAAATGTGAATTTCAAATTGAGTATAATCTATGTTAGCAAAGAAGAAAGAAAAACTTTTCTTTTTACCTTGTTTTGCCACATTTTAAATTTATATACTGGTTTCAGTGTGAATCTCAGTAGGCCATAACTCAAATCTACCTCAGGTTGGGATATTATTCAAATATGTAACTATTTTATATTATAGAATCCATTATTTCACCACAGTAAGTTATTCACTGAAATAAATCATAAGAACAAACAATTTGGGGGTTTTCTCCCTATATTCATCATTCCCTTCCCTCTATGCAATTCAGAAAGAATTCATGATATCCTGACAACTCCACGATCAGACATATTTCTCAATAACAACCTTACTTAATTATTCTCAGAACGCCTACATTCTTTTATTGTTTTTTAAGATGGAGTTTTGCACTCGTTGCCCAGGCTAGAGTGTAATGGCGCAATCTCAGCTCACTGCAACCCCTGCCTCCCGGGTTCAAGCGATTCTCCTGCCTCAGCCTCCTGAGTAGCTGACATTACAGGCAGGCGCCACTGTGCCCAACTAATTTTTATATTTTTAGTAGTGTGACGTTTCACCATGTTGGTCAGGCTGGTCTTGAACTGCTGACCTTAGGTGATCTGCCCACTTTGACCTCTCAAAGTGCTGGGATTAAAGGCATGAGCCACCACACCCAGCTCTAAATTCATACTTTTAAGGCTTCTCCACAGACCCTTTGAACAACTTTAACTGGCATCTAAGAGCTTGCTTCTCCTCTAGTCTGTCTTCTACATAGTAGCCTGATTATCTTCCCAAAAACTGAACAAAATCCCTGTCCTCATGGAGCCTATGTTCTGATTGAACAAACCAAAAAATTTTTAAAACGTGATAATAAGCTATAAAGAAAATAAAAACGGTAAGGTGAAAGGACAAAGGAGGGATTAACTTTAGATAGGCTGGTGACATTTGATAATAACAAATGCTAATGCCCTCCAGCTAAAGAGCAGCAGGAAAACAACTAGATTTAAACCAAGGTGGGTTTAATGACTTGTTGCAGGGAGGAAAAGAGCAATGAAGAATGAAGTTGGGCAGGGGCACTCTCACTAAGAGGGTATTGGTATTGTGAAAAACATTATAGGAATGAGCTTCTGTTAGGTGATTTTGGGGAAGTGTCAACGTTTTGCTTTGGATTGGATGCTGGCAGGAAACAGGTGATCCTATAACTGAGTATTTTAATATTTGCGATCTAGAAGGCAGGAAGAATGGATCAAGGTTAAGGTTGTAATTGGCCAAGAAACAGTGGTCACTTATATTAAAAAGAATGTTTGGTCATTTTTGTGGTTTAGAGACTGTTCTTCTATTTGCTGTGTTCAGACATGATTATGGAGGGGTCTTATATTTGTCTTGTCTATTGTAGTCATAAAGTGACTATAACTGATGTTGATGTTTTGTGAGACTGTTTATATTTGACAAAACACTGAGAACTGAGAATGCCAGGACCACTGCCAGTACCACAAATGCCTAGCTAATAGTGCCTGTCCAGCTCCTGTGTGTCCGGGGTTGGTTCCCACTGCAACTCCGCCCCCTCTGCCCCCACAACTAGCAAAGCCATCAGCTGCTACAATTGTCTCTATAATTCCAATTTATGACTCTTATTCATAATTCTGTATCTTTAACATTTACAACATTGGTATTATTATTTAGGGTACTGAGTTCCAAAACTCATTACAGCTCTCCTGATAATAGGAGTAGCTTATTTAATCATTGATGAAATATATAAGACTGTGACTCTCTGCTATTTGCTGTGGTAAATAAAAAGAAGGGTTAGAGACAATCCTAAGCCTCAAGGAATTTGAAGTTTTTTTTGGAGAGAACTAGTGGTGTGATGATGGTGGGTGATGAGAACAGACATGCAAAATATCTCACCTATAAAAAACAAGTATCTTTTGTCAGCACAGAGTACAACAGGTAGACCAAAGACAATCTGCTTGTGGTTGAATGGTTTAGGAACTGGGAGTAACAAAACAAATATTGTAAAATTTAGGAATGACTTCAGAACTCCCAGAGTCAGTTGCTTCATCTCTAAAAACAAGACATCGAAGTTGGATGGTATGAGTAGTTCTGATACATTTGCATGGTACCAGGCTGTCTGTACAGGAATCACATAGGGAGCTTGTTATCAGGTAGAGATTCAAGGGCCCTGTATCCAGAAAACATAAATCATCCTAAGTTTTTGAGATTCATCCCTGCTTTTTTTCTTGTGTTGCTGAGTAGCATTTAATTAGATGAATAAATCAGTTTATTAATCCATTCTCCCACTGATGGACATCTGGGGAGTTTAGTTTTTGGTGACCATGAATAAAGTTGTTATGGACATTTTTTGTATGTCTTTTTATCGATATATGCTTTTATTTCTCCGGATAAATACCTAGATGTGGGATTGCTGGCTCACAGGGCAGATGTGTATTTATATTAAATGCACAGGTCACATTTTTTTTTTTTTTAAATGAGACTGTGTTTCACTACTCTGCTCAAGATGGAGTAGAGCAGCTATTCACATGCATAATCATAACAAACTGGGCTCAAGCGATCCTCACACCTCACCAGCCCTGCTGTAGTTTGAAAGATAGGTACTACCACAACTGGCTCTGACAGGTTAACATTTTTGACATAAAGTTACAAAACATTTTATAATACTCTTGCCTTTTGTGAAAGTGCAGCCGAGTAGAGATGTCAAAGGATCTGTAATAAGTCCTCAAACACTGCTCTGGGGCCCTGGAAGATTCCCCTACAGGCAGATGGATGAAAGTTATGTGGATTATATGTGTAGGTAAATGTAGTTCAGGCAATGCATTTGATAGTGAATAGCGTGTATGTCTGTGAAACCTTTTGACAAATATTTGCTTCTAGAATTCCACATCACTGTCATTAGGCTCTGAAAGAAGGATCCCTGAATGTAACAGACTTAAGATTAGTCATTTCTGACAAAGAGGCCAGCATTAACAAATGTTGGATAGCATGTTTGAGTGCAGACTGAGTGGGGCTGGCCACTATAGTGGTAATAGCAATGTAGGTTCCAACAGAGGTCTCTAAGTCACTGGGCCTTGAATATTGCAATACTGCTCCCTCAGTCAGCTCTCTCAAGTTCTCCTTAGCAGATTTTTTTTTTTTTTTTAAACAGCTGCCACTTCACTTCCACCCTTCAGCAGGTAACCAAGCTCTATCTGAAGGAAAATAGAAACCAACAGAAAGGAACTCTCACCTTCCGGCTAGAAACATCCACCTATCTATATTCATCCTTTATCTACCTTTCGTCATTCTCTGTAATCACAATGAAGAAAGCGTCCTTCCTAAAGCACTCTCCATTCCACCTTCTCCTATTTCTCTCATTGGAGTCGCTCATTCCCATCGGTATTTGCTTCCTCCAATTCTTCGCTTGTGAAAGCTAACTTCTCCAGACCAGGTGCCGCTCTAGTAGCTGCCCTAGCTCTTTAGCCTCGATATAGTCAAACCTTCTAACGGACTGCCTGCACAGCTATTTCCTCTTTCTCATCCGAAACACCAAGGTTTGTCATACAGCACGCACTGCACCGTCATGTTTAAAATATATAACAGACGGCTAGAGAGCATTCCGAGGGTGCAGACAATAAAGTGATCTACATCTTGTAGCCTGGGTGTTGGATGGCTCATTGGGTGGGGAAGCTGTTATCTTTCCACCGTGCACAGGTAATTTGATATATGCTTTCACTCTGAAATAAAGTTGTGGAAAGGCAGTAGTACGCAACAATTAATAAAACAAAAGTGAGTAAACAGTGATGCCGCACAACCAATCAACCCCTCACATGACTTGGGTGCGTATCACCCACCGGCCGCATCTGCCACTCCGCCCGAGGCGCGGTCAGCGCCCACGCCGGCCCTTCCGGCGGAACCCGCCTCGCGGCTTCTAAGTGGC
The DNA here is from genome assembly GCF_000951045.1 of Mandrillus leucophaeus. Lineage (NCBI taxonomy): Eukaryota > Metazoa > Chordata > Mammalia > Primates > Cercopithecidae > Mandrillus > Mandrillus leucophaeus. The sequence continues at coordinate 99,586 of NW_012101983.1, read as the reverse complement.
CTGGGTTTCCGAGTCAGGGGTGGTGATGGGGGTGGAAGATGAGGGGAAGAGCCGAGCGGCTACCGGCCAATGGCAGCTCTTGAACTTACACCTCGAGACGTCAGCGCGGCTGTGTAAACGGATGTCACACAGCTGGCTCGGAAGTGTCTCCTCCCGCCTTAGAAAAGCGGCGCACGCCCAGCAGCTTCGGAAAAACCTTAGGCGGCCGGAGGGAGGGGCGTGCGCCGCACCCCACGAGCCCAGAGCTCCATACCCTAGCCGGCCGGCTTCTTCCCGTAGTGCCGTGTGGCTGCCGTTCCGGGTGAGCAGC